>NC_079164.1:43653018-43748018 GCF_947568905.1 Ostrea edulis
AAACATCCCCTGTTGACCGGCACACCCTCCGCGAGCCCTACATGTATATCTTGATGAGGTAAACGGAGTAATTCGTAGTCAAATTAGTATCTAAAGAAATGCCTATCAATTGGTATGAAATACAAAATTGTATGTCGTGCAAGCATTCGCGTAATGACCTATTTACTTACATGTATTTATTTACTTTGCAGAAAAGCAGTTTATTTCACATTTATTGCAATTGGGTATTTTTATGGTCAAAATCAAAATTGATTTAGTTTTTAAAAAAACCCAACAGTTTCACCGTCGCCCAAATGGATGTTCGTACTTTACACAGAATTTTATTGTGACGTACATAAGATTCTAAATGAAAAAAAAAATTATCTTGCTTAATTATATCGACAACGTATTATCTATTACAAGCACCGGAAGTGTGGCTAGCTTGCGTACACCCCATCCCCCTTCTACCCAATGAAAAATAAATACAAAACCAATTTATCCAACATGGGTGATTTCCCCACCGATAACCCTCCTAAGTCGTTCTGAATAGCTAGTTCTACTTCCTGTAAGTTATTGAGATGACCACATCTACATGTATTAGTATCTCACAAATGGTCATCTCAAAAGCTTACAGATTGATTTATTGTATCTCTCTCTTTCTCTCTCTCGATAATTTTTCATTCATATGGAGACGTCAACAAGACCGGTGAAGGGCTTCAAATTTAGGCCTTTGCTCGGCGCTTATGGCCATTGAGTAGTGAAAGTTCTTTAGCTTGCCATATTTACTGTGGCACGGGACATCCGTTTATGAGATCATCTCCGAGGACCCATGACATTCACACCGGATGCCGAGCGTTTGGCGATGGAACTGTCACTACCTGTTTTAACGACTTAGGTCCATTGCGGCCGGGATTTCAACCCCGGGCCTTACGCATGCGGGGCGAACGCTCTAACCTCTCAGCCACCGCGGCGGTTTCATTATTGAAAGGGAAGGGGGTATGTACATATGATCTATACAAGCTATCCACACTTCTGGCGCTTGTGATCAAGATTTAGGGCTCATGGCGGGTGTAACCGCTCAACAGAGAATTATCTTCACTTTTCCATTAATCAAAGGCATTTTAATTTTGATCTTTCGATTCTGTGTAACTTTTATGTAACTTTTTAAGAATAAGAAATATGGGTTTTATATTTGTGCCATGAGCAAGTGAAAGGTGAAGATAACGACCAGTGATCAATCTCATAACTCCTATAAGTAATACAAAATAGATAGTTGGGCAAACACGGACCCCTGGACACACCAGAGGTGAGATCAGGTGCCTAGGAGGAGTAAGCATCCCCTGTCGAGTCTAATGACAAGTTCGGCGTGGATTGTCACGGGATGAAATGATGAAACCTTTAAAAATAATTTTAAAAGATTTGAACGTAGACGACATTTGCACCATGATCTGGGAATGCCTACAGTGTCAAAGAATAAAGAGAGAGTGGCTTTTATTTCAATAAGGTTTTGGACTTAAATGTTCATATTTCCACCCTGGCAGTGGAGGATATATGTGGTAATCTATATTGGATATTATCACCACAAATAGTATCCTGTTTATAGAAATATAAACAAAAACTATAGTGGGCGTTGCCATCTGGCTCCGACGGGGGGGGGGGGGGGGGGGGGGGGGGGGGGGCTTAGACCTGGATCCATTAGGGGCAGCAAGGCAGCTGCCTGACCCCCATCATTTTGATGCGGCTCTCGTTCAGATTCTATCTATCATTGTCTGGGTTAGTGTAATGGAAAGTTTGTCTGAGATTGTCTTTCGTGTCATGCGTCAAGGGGTGTGATTTCTTTCAGTGAAAAAATAGATACCACACTTATTATTTAGAACGTGGTCACAACCAGGGGCATTCACGTTTATCAAACACATCTTGCTTTAATATCATCATCATAGATAAACATTAAATAAAGAATGCTTTCTAGTTTTAATCATAAAAATCAACATAGAACTGTAAATCAAAATTCCATAAAAAAGCTCCATATTTTGTTCATTTTTGAAATATCTTAAAATTTAGCTGTATTTAATGAATAAATGAACAATGAGAATAAGCTGCACATGTAGTTTTAATCGACAAATTAAAACCATAGATAATATCTTACTAACAAGATTGCTACTCGTAGTCATGTCCCCACCACCTCAAAAACATGGTAAAGCACAAAAGTACCAAACTCCTGTAAAATTAAACTTGCGGAGGAATATGATCAACTACATATTGTGACTAACAATCCTGCAAAATTTAAACAAAATCTGTTGAGCGGTCTGAGGAGTTGCGTCCACAAAGTGTTTCTATGATGTAGCAAGTACATAATCGACAAAATCCCATAACTCTTGCGAAAGTTGTCGAATTATAATGGCGGCGCAATATGTCAACTACATTATGTTGAATAACAATCCGACCAAATTTGAACAAAATCCATTGAGTGGTTTCTGAAGAGTTGCGTCCACAAAGTGTTCCTATAGTGTATGTTGCATTTACTAATTCGATAAAGTCTCATAACTTCTGTAAAATTTGTCGAATCAAAATGGTGGCGCAATATGATCAACTAAAATCTACATATGGTAACTATTTGAACTAAATTCGTTGAGCGGTTTCGGACGAGTTGCGTCCACAAAGTGTAATGAGATGGACAGATTGACGGACGCACGGACACCGGTATTTCTATGTCCCCTTCTGCGTTGCAATGGAGGTCAATTATATCCTGTGATGTAATTCAAAAGGATGTTACAATAACATAACATCATACTACTACACGCTTTGCTTGATGTACCTATGTATGGTTGATTGATTGTATCTTGTTTAACGTCACTCTTGGGAATTTTTCACTCATACGAAGACGTCACCAAGACCGGTGAAGGGCTTCAAATATATAGGCCTTTGCTCGGCGCTTACGGTCATTGAGCAGTGAGGTGTTTTTTTTTTTAGCGTGGTACACCTACTGTGACACGGGACATCCGTTTTAAGGTCATATCCGAGGACCCTTGACATTCACACAGTCCTGATGCCGAGCGTTTGGCGATGGAGTTGTCACTACCTGTTTTAAAGACTTAGGTCCATCGCAACCAGGTTTCAAACCCCGACCTTCCGCAGGCGGGGCGAACGCTCTACCTCTAGACCATCGCGGCGGTATGTACATATGTAGGTATCAACAAAATAATTTCGACTAACCAGAATTGCTGTATTATCAACACTCGTGTAAAAATATAACAAGTCAAGAAATGTTCGCTGTTTTTGTCGTGTAGCAAGTAGCCTATGAGGTATATTCGAAGAGTACGGTATTATAAGGATGTGCAGATATAAATATAGAGTAATGTTACACAATGAAAACTATTCTGTACTTGTCTACGCATGCACCTTTCCAAATATTACATTTAGTTATAACATAAATTTGATTGTCAATGAAATAATTTTGTTTGTTTGCTGATGAAGTTGCGCTGTGTTTAACACAATAATGAAATTCGTATTTGCAGAAAACATATACAAACATACAAATGACCAATCGGCGTCCAATTCTATAGACAATTCTCATCTACAAGTGGTGTTTATAGTTGGAGGCAGCGCACTCGGATTTTGTATTTTAACTATAGTAGTACTTTTAATCATGTTATTCCGAAGGAAACAAATCTACCATGTTCCGGATGTCAATACTCAAGAATTACAGCTGTCACATAATTATGTTGAAAACCTAGAGGAGAACACACTTCCGGTAAAAATGAACAAGTACCGGGATATCAAAAGTGTTATGGGGAAATTATCAGACAACCAAACCTATGAAGAGATACAAGACTATATGTATATGTCCATGGATGCAAATATTGAAAAAGATGGCCTTGAAAGCCATGAGACGAATATATAAATATGATATAACATTACCAGGAGCTTACCGCCTGCTCTCTATACGAGGGAAGCGATGAAAGAAAGGATTGTCCGCTTAGTAAAAGACAGAATTATGAAAAGCTGAGTGATAGCTTGCATGTCTCTCAGATATCAGAGAAAAATTGAATGTATCTTGAATAAATAGACGTCATTGAGTATCTTAATAAAATAGTTACAAAAATCAGGCGTGCCATATTTGTATAGTTTATATAGAAAATAAATTGCTTGGAATTGAAAAAAATCCCAGCAATAGGCCAATCCGAAAACATGAGTTATCTTTCCTTGATCCGGAACGTAGTGCCCTTGCGTAACAGTAGTTTAAGACTTCCGGGTAGTATATTCGAGAAGCGTCATTATCAACAGTGCAGAAGACCGCAAAGATATTGCTGTATAATTTTACAGTAATCATGCCAACAAATATGTTAACGTTAATAAAAAATCCCAATGCATAAGTTTACTTCATACACGTGAAAATAACCAACTTTGCATGTAAAAATAATAGAAAATTAATTTTGTAAGTAGAGGAGGACCCCCCCCCCCCTCCCCGATAGAATTTTCTATCATTAAAGTGATGTAATTTCCTACGGCGGGCCTGTCATGAGACGCAGTTAGATTATTCTAACTACCCTTCCCCCTCCCACTTTCCAGGATTTCACGTGTTTTATGACTGAAATTAGTATATATTATATATTGCATACATTTCATCAGGATCTTTAGCCCGTGTTTCAATAGTCAGATTTATAATAAAATATCAGAAGTTACTTGTTCAATATCAATGTAGTACATTCAGCGATAACAGTTCTACCACGATGAACGTCTAGGTATGTCGGACTGACACCTCTGGATTTTGAAAATGTCCATCTCTTTGATTGGCGAGTAAAATTTATCCCAGCCTGTATTTGTAAGTGAGAGTCCACTGACAGATTTCCAGCTGACTACTCACAAATTTTATACAGTTTCAAATACAAGTATAACCATAAAGAAATTCATCGTCACAAACCATCTTTATACTGACATTTACACATACAATTGTTTTGAAAATAAAATAACTTATTATTGAACGCCCTGAATTTATAGTCGACTAGAGTGTGTACCTGTAAATACAGCCATTTGGGGTAAAATATTTGGAGTTTTACTCAAATTATTTTGTAAATTTGTGGCGAAAAGGGGGATCTAAATCTGTCATTGCAATTTCTGTTATGACACGATACGTGCCTATATATAATCACTTACATTTCAAGGGGGCTAAAACGAATAAAAGAGGGAAGATACAGAGACGTCAAAAGCATTCTATTGGGGGTTAAACTTACCTTCCCCCAGAAAGTACATTTGAGAATATACCCCCCCCCCCGGATCACACAGGTCTATGAAAAATAATTTATATCAATCGAGCAATATTGAATAAAATTAATAAATTTTTTAATTTAATTACCTATTTTTCTGCATTTTAAACATATCAGTTGATATTTTAAAACAATTCCAGTCTCATGCTGCAGTGTACAAATTATATGATTTGCACACAGAATGAACACGTCCAGGTACTTTGGAGAAAGTTACCCAAACATTACGATCTGGTTTATTTTTGAAAGAATCGATTGGTAGTGGTGGAATAATTTTAGCGCTGATAAAACAATGAGAGCGTTGATTTCCTAATTTAATTGATTTTTTTTTTTTGGAGAGGGGGGGGGGGGCATGTTATGCAAGATCTTTGCACGTGTCGATCCTCGTAAAAACTCGAGCTTTGAGTTGATGAGATACCATCATCTCTTGAGAATCAGAAGTTCTGTTCTGATTTCATACAAAATAATTATGTCAGTCTTTATTGGAGACATATGTAAACAAATGAATGTCTGCGTGATTTCCAATTCAGTTTTTAACCCCCCCCCCCCAACCCCCGAAAAATCACAGCCGACTCGATCAAGAAATTAGTTTTTGTTTCCATTAACATTTTCTTACTCTCTCGTACAAATGATTTCAACTGTTTACGATTTTGAACAACACCCATACTAATATAACTCTAATATATGCGCAGCCTGAGTGTGTTACTACCCGGAAGTTGTCATATTCACACTAAATGTAAGAACACAAAGAGAGATAACTCACGTTTTCGGAAAGGCCTATATTAATGTACTGTTAGAGACAATTTGATTAAAATCAGATCCTATGATCCGCTCACGTAGATCACTATACTAGGTATAGATCATAGGATCTGATTTTAATCAGATTGTGTTAAGAGAGTCGGTCACCAGTCATATAAATATGTTAAAAAAAATCTATAATACAAAACCCAGTGTTTTCAAACTGATTAAACTACTCAGTGTTAAAAATACTAAAGAACTTTTACAGTATGCTACTAAGCTACGAAACTCTCATATGGTGTGATATCATTTGTTTAATCTAAATTGTACATCTATGTAACATTGTTGTCTACTCACTCTCCATACTGCCATTTTTGTTTGTTTGTATAACTGTATCTCTGTATATGATATCCAATGAGCCTGTGGCGCACGAAAATAAAGAATCAGTCAACGCTGGGCACGAAATGAATTATGACAGAATTTCTTAGAGGAAGGACCGGTCGACATTTGTCTCCTGGCCCGAAAAAATGTAGAATTCATATTATTGACAATTACAAAAATCTAAATTGCACATGGTGGGATTTTAAAATCTGAATTACATAGCTTGAACTCGCACAAAGTAATTGTTCAATTATAAATACAAAATTTCGGTCAAAAATGGTTGAAACAGCGTACTTATTCGGTACCCTTGTTAGGACACGAAATTATTTGAAGCTGTGAAATTGTGGGCTTTTAGTGAATATTTAATGGTAAGTATGAACACAAGTATAGTGGGAAAATAAGTCAGAAATTTTTTGTCAGAAATGTTTTGAGACAGCGATGCAAGAATACAGCGATGTAAGGCCTCAAGCGTGTGCAGATTGTTCAGCGCCGGAAATCGCGGGAATTTAAAAGGGGTGGATCTACATGTAGCTGTAGGTCACAGGTCTGCCCAAATATTTCCCAGACAGCTACATATCTGCAGCTAGGTAACTCAGCGGTAGAGAGTTCGCTTCGTAGCTGGGAGGTCGTGAGTTTGAGCCCTGATCGTGCAATGGCCGCGCTAAACCTAAAACGTTAAC
This sequence comes from Ostrea edulis, assembly GCF_947568905.1. Taxonomy (NCBI): domain Eukaryota; kingdom Metazoa; phylum Mollusca; class Bivalvia; order Ostreida; family Ostreidae; genus Ostrea; species Ostrea edulis. Next base: position 43,660,058 of record NC_079164.1, read on the forward strand.
ATATATTTGTTCTTTATTGCTGAAGACATACGTCTTATGGCATACATATACATGTAGGTAGTGAACTGATTGCTCCTTCGCCAAACGTACGCCAATTAGAAGTGAGAATCACGAATCTTCCGGATATGACTTTAAAAACGGAGGTCCCATATCTTGACAGACGTTGCGACATTAATGAATCTTCACTATACTATTGAAATACAATATAATTGCGTTAGAAAATCTATCCGGAGGCTCAGAAGGACGTACAATTACATTACTGTCTTCTAGTACTTTTGTACATACAATTTGCCAATGTATCTGCTCTTATAACATGAGGTTTTTTCTAGTCATAATAATTGTATTTATGATTTTTTATATTGTACTTTATAGGACTGTGGCATTTTGTAATGTTTTATTAGTCACAATTCCTTAGCATGAATTGCAGTATTGCGTTTTTAGTTTGTTATATTTTTAACTGTTTTATATGATTTTTAGACATAATACTTTGTCATTTATTAGTTAATAAATGACCATTCTGATTCCTCAAACCGTGTTATGTGTTTAATTGTGTCAAACAGAGCACCACCCTATCAGTTAACCATAAATTGATTTCTATGTAATGCTACAGTGTATATTGAATATCAATAAAACCTAAATGTTAATTTTTATAAAATCTTAGACTAGTTTTTAAATTTATTAATAATAATGGTTAATGTTACTTACAGAACTATCACAATAGCACATTTATACAATAAAATAAAATTTCAGGATGCTTTACAGAACCTCACTGTGCTACGGCCATGAGCGACAGGCGTTGGCACGTTATAGAATCCTCTCTGCTGAAGCGTTGAGCGCTCAGCATAGGTCTAAATTTGTAGTACTTTACCTACAACTGGTGACATCTCAATATAAGTGAAACATTCTTAAAGTTATAAAAGCAATAACAAACAAAAACATTAAGGTGAAGAGTATTATGAAAAAGATGCAGCCTATTCATTTGTAGCTTGGTAACCTAACCATGGTTTAATTCAAGGAAATTCTTAGTAACAAACCAAAGTAAACAATCCTTCTGATACAATACAAAAAATTAAAAAAAATTCTCGATGGGATGTATAACAACCAACCAAAAATCTTCATTATTTTGCAATTTATGTTTGTCATATATACATGTATGAAGCCAAGGTTTACATTATGTAGACCTTCTTTATTCATTAAACGCAGCTTCAGTGAAATTTTATATGAACATAACTTCATTAATCGTTTCTAAGTAATCCATTTACACTCAATAAGGTAAAGGATTCAATAATTTCCTTTTCCCCCTTAGTCATAGTCGATTTTCTGTAAAGTTCTTCCATTTCGGCAACACAACAAACCCTAAGAAATTTACGAAGGCTTGTGCACTGTCTCCTATGCTTTGAAGATAAAACAAACCGTCATCAAATTTATTAAAGAAAGACCGGTACGACGATCCATCGTGGGTAAGAAAGATGATATACCTGATAGTTCCCCACACTCGGGTAAGGTACATGTACAGGAATATCCACAGCAAACCGAACCTTTCGTCCTCTTGTACATCCTGGTTCACAGAATGTCCTTCCATCGATAGCGATCCATAAGAAGTGCTAGAATGTGGCTCTGGTAGAAGTAGCTGGTCCTGCAAAAAATCTTTCTTGAATGCCGATATCGTATCTATTTCGTAAAAAAACCGATTGTGAGAAGCAATTCCTGATATGTTATACATTTTCATTGATAGTGTATGGTTGTCCAACGTTTTTAAATTCATTATTGCTGAGTAAAAGGTCAACTAACCCTTGACCTTTGGAAACGATAATTGTTAAATTTTGAGAGCATGTAGATCGCGAATGTGACAAAGTAAGCCGTTATTTCCCATCCCTTCCCAGTAATTGCCATCCAGGCTCCAGGGCTGGGTGATGAGGATGTACAGTCCTTGATCCAACACCAGGGACCGCTACCACCGGAGAATCCCTCTCCCAAAACATCGTAAGAAAGCGCAATGACGGCTATGGTCACTGTGAATAAAACGTTTGCATTTTATAAAACAAGATTTTTCATTTATATTTTCATTCCACAAAAAGATAAAATGTATCGGACTAGAAAACTGAGAAAGTCGCACAGGATCGCATTGTAAGCGTTTTCATGAAACTGACATCTGCCCAAACTCTACACACCAGTCGTAGAAGCCTAGAGGTTAGAGAGCTCGCTTCACAACCGTGAAGTTCATGTTCGTCAAATGAAAGGTGAAGTTAACGAACAGTGATCTATCTCATAACTCCTATATGCAATATAAAATAGATAGTTGGGCAAACACGGACCCCTGGACATACCAGAGGTGGGATCAGGTGCCTAGGAGGAATAAGCAACTCCTGTCGACCGGTCACAAATATCAGACAAAGTTGAAGAAAACGATTAATCTCATTAAAATCCTATGAATATACGGGGCAAACACAGACTCTTGCAAAGACAAAAGGTGGGATCAGGTGCCTAGGAGGAATAAGCATACTCTGTTGACCGATCATAACTACCATAAGCTCTCTATCTTGTTCAGGTAAACGAAGTAATCCGTAGTCAAAGTCAGTATATAAAGAATAACCTAACAATTAGCATGAAACTTGTATTTGACTTAATGACTGGTCGTAGAAGTTCAGTGGTTAGAGCGTTCGCTTCGTAACCGGGAGGTCGTGAGTTCAAGCCCCGCTCGTGCTTTGGTCGCATCAAACCTAAAACATAAAGATAAGAAGTGATTGCTCCTTCACCAAACGCTCGGCAATTAGAAGTGAGAGTCACAGGTTTTTTTATATGACGTTAAAAACGGTGTCGCGGTAGGCGTTGCCCATTAAAAACCTTCTTTGATGATCAGGTCTTCCAACAGTCTGTTGGAATCCCCATGGTCACGAATTGTGCTCCTTTGTTAGCTGATCTGTGTTTACATTCCTATGAAGCAGAATTTATTTTAAAAAAAACTTCTGCGTGAGAATAAAAATCTCCTGCTGTGGCCTTCAATTCGACATTTAGATATATCGACGACGTATTATCTATTACAAATAACAATTTTCATCCATAAGTCGATTCGATATATCCCAGTGAACTCGAAATAAAATACACCACAGAGTCGTCCACTTCTGCTTTATACTTCGATATTTATTTAAAGTAGATATTAACGGCAAACTAACAACTCAACTTCATAACAAACGGGATGATTTCAGCTTCTTTATCGTCAACTTATCTTATCTATGTAGCAATATTCCATTATCACCTGCATATCATGGTGTTTATATCTCTCAACTGAATCGATACGCAAGAGCATGTTCTGCTTATGGTCAATTTTTAAATCGAAGCAGGCTACTGAAAAACAAGTTTGTGGTACAGGGGTTTCAACAGTCTCGTTTAAAGTCATCATTTCGCAAATTCTATGGTTGTTATAACGATCTAGTTTGCCTATACAACCTATCATTGGGTCAAATCCTGTCTGACGTGTTTCATATCGAATGTTAGACCGTTCTTGGCACACTGATTTGGACTACGGATAACTCCGTTTACCTGATCAAGATATAAGTCTCATGGCAGGTGTGACCGGTCGACAGGGGATGGTTACTCCTCCTAGACACCGGATCCCACCACTGGTATATCCAGGGGTCCGTGTTTGCTCAACTATCTATTTTGTATTGTTTATAGGAGTTATGAGATTGATCACTGTTCGTTATCTTTACCTTTCACGTTACACAGCCTCATAAATACGTACGTGCTTTGATTAGACAGCTTTTTAAAAATGTGGTAAAAATTGTCGAAATTCAGACCATACAACTTTAAGTTGTCCATAAAAAAGAAAAAGAAAACTGGCTTAGATCCACCAAAGCGTATCCGTCACTGTACTATCATTTTTGCTATTTCAGGGTAGTTTATTGAAAATGAAAGTAGGTTTTTATTTAATCTTACGATATTTACTAATCAAGTAAGATTGTGTTATAGCGTACGGACTTCACCTCACATATGAAGCAATATTAAAGGTGCAAGCAGTAATTCTGGAGTAGGCGTTTCGGAGTTTATTGACAAAGTTTGTTAATTTATAAGTATAGACATATTTTGAGTAAAATATATGCTTGTCAAATTGCACTGAATATATCGCACTGCATTGAAAAGTATTGACTGATTGCCAGACTGAATGATTACTGTAGGGTTTATCTTCTGTATGGGGTCCTATACAGAAGCACTTGGGTTTGGTGGAAGCGGAAAATAAACAATAAATATGCTGCTGATGATATATTTTCTGATATGCAAGTTGTCCTTCTGTCTACAAGTAATGGTCTGTACTTGCAGCATACATACGGACTGCCAGTACTTGTAGCATACATATCGTTAGGTCACCAGTACTTGTAGCATGCAGACGGTTAGGCCACCAGTACTTGTAGCAGACAGGCGGTTACGCTGCCGGTACTTGTAGCATGCAGACAGTTAGGCCACCAGTACTTGTAGCAGACAGACCGTTATGCTGTCAGTACTTGTAGCAGACAGACGGTTAGGCTACTAGTATATTTGTAGGAGACAGACGGTTAGGCTACCAGTATTTGTAGCATACAAACCGTTAGGCTGCCAGTACTTGTAGCAGCCAGACGGTTACGCTGCCGGTACTTGCAGCATTAGATCCATTTTATCTTTTACGAAAATCAATATATGCACCCAGGGGTGCATGAGCCGAGTTGCATGGGATACACTGTAAAGTCAGGAATGATGTGGCATATTTATAATTGTGAAGAACTAATTTCAGTTTTAAACTTTTCGAGTTACTGTCCAGAAACCATATTTGTCTGAAGTTTTCAATCTATTTTCGGTCACTGCGACCTTGACCTTTGACCTTTTTTCTCTCCAAAATCAATAGGAGCCTTGCTTTGTTGGTATCCAACAATATATCAAAGTTTCATTTGATTAGATTGTAAACTTTTCGAGTTATCATCCGGAAACCAATTGTTGACGCCCGCCCGCCCGCATCACCAAACCAATAGCCGAGTTCAACTTCGTTGCAACTCGGCTAAAAATAATTGGATCCTCCCGTCCTACAAATATGCACATCTACAAATCGAAATGAAGCATTGTATAAAGTTTCGAATTTATGCGATAAGCCATATAGGAGGAGCAGTGTTCACAAGCTACTTTACAAAACAAACGGTTATCACTTTACTCTTCAAATAATAAAACATTTAACCCGATTTCTCCTCTTTTCGTCAATACCTCAGACTAACATTACCATTTGAATAAATTGCACTAAAAGTCACTTCTGGTTGGTTTTTCAATTCAATGTCCTTGCATATAATTATTCATAATTGGTAATGCAAATCTCTGCTTCGCTTTTTTTATTCTATAAGCTTGAAATGAACATGTAAAAAAGATTTAATTATCTATTGAATAAATAAATTTTATTTTTGAAAATACATGAGGGCTTCACGCCGGCATTCTTCAAGAAGCGCATTAGCCCTTCATGAAAAATATGGCAGGGTGAAGTATTGTAGTTCAAACCCTTAATATATGTATTTTCAAATATGAAATTTATTTGTCATATTAATATTCTACTTTCTTTTCTGTCAGAATTTCCTATAGTTATTATAGACGTCCTTAGCGATCATGTTTTAAATCGAGGTAGGCTACGGACAAACAAGTTGATGTTACAGAGTTTCAACAGTCTCGTTTAAAGTCAGCATTTCGCAAATTCTATGGTCGTTAAAACGATCAATACATTGAACATGTCATAGGGTGAAATGCTGTCTGACGTGTTTCATACTAATTCTAAGGCCGTTCTTTACATGTTTACAATTGCTGTGCGTTCACGAGGAAATGTCTATCATTACAATGTATAATTAGTAAAGATATCAAAGGGGAAAAACTCTGGAAGTGTACATATTTCAAAACAATACTACCAATCAATATAAGACTCCGTACCAGGACAGCCCCATCCGCATAAATGACACAGGACATGTACGCTATTTTTTTCCAAACAGCGGCTGTCAAGCTGATGAAGGAAATGATTGAATGCTGTAAAAAAGGTCCACCAAAACGAGGCTAAACAGGCAAAAACCGTTATGAAACTTTGTATAACACAGAGAGGATCCGAATCACATGGTTCATTCTCGCTGATCACTACATCACGATCGAACTCCGCATACCGAATTACACCAAGTATATTTCCAAATGCACTGAGACAGTCGGCGAGTGTCAGGAACACCAACAGGCGGTAGGTAAAACTCCTCCTTCTCTCAATAAAGAATTGAAGAAAAATAAACACAGATCCCAATATTGACAAAGAACTACTTATGCCTGTCAAAATCAGACTTGGGACATAATTAATAGTGTAATTCATGGGATTTTTAGAAGCCCCAATTTCTCCACCGTTGTAACTTAACAGGTTTGTCATCGTGTACCTGTAACTAATTGATAACTGAAATTGTTGATGTCACGTGAAGATTACCAGTATTACATTGTTTCTGCGTTATCTTTATATTTTCTTGATAGCGTCTAAATATAATATTCAATGGTTGTACATGCGGATGATTATCGCATGAAGGGGTTATCATAAAGTTATGTTAAGTCTTTTCAAAAATAGTTTTCTGCTTCATAAACAAATAAATGATCAGAGAACGTTAGTGGACGTTGGCGAGACTTTTACATTTTTTTGAATTTTGTAATATTTATTCAACTATCGCATTTATATATCACATCTACATACATATTTATACGCATCCACAGATACACACACACACACATACCGGTAATACATATACACATATACATACCCCATACATGTACATACATACAAACTGACACACACATACATGTAGACATATTAATGCGAGTTGTTTTTAATATAGAAGACAAAAGAGGAAAGGAGAGAAAGTAAAATACATGAAAAAGTGCATAATAATGATAATGGGGCACATGTTCATTTGGGGGTAGTAAGCAAAATTAATTTTCTTATAAAATGTAATATACGGCGAGTGTGAACGGTCGACAGGGGATGCTTAATCCTCCTAGATACCTGATCCCACCTCGTGTTTGCCCAACTCTCTATTTTGTATTGCTTATAGGAGTTATGAGATTGATCACTGTTCGTTATCTTCACCTTTCATACATATGAATCATAAAATTTCACATTTAAGAAATGAACATCACTTTTGAGCTGTTCATGGTCAGTATGAACGGATTTGGATTTGAGGCAAATTCTGTGAATCGCGCTAATATTAAAATTTTATATTCATTTACTAAAACACCGTTGTTTACATTGCTTCTATTTTGTTGCATAAAACGAACTCCTAGCCTCTGTCACAGTAGTTATTGTAATGTACGTCAACACATAGACATGACGTCACATTTCGTCTCACCCTGCCTTTTATCAACATTGCAAGGTGCACTGTATTTTGGAGGTAGGAGACCGCAAGATTGGGATGATAATCAACGTAAGTTTACAATTTTAATCGGAAGGTGTGACTTGCGAGATCTTTGTAACAGATGTTCTATTTTTTTCAAACCATTACGCTCTCTCGGTCGCGTGCTTTAAGCAAGTTCATAATCGTTCATAGTCAATGCGAACGGATTGTGTCGCGCGCTGAAACTGGTTGGTTCATAGAGGAAAATATGATTTGTAATATAAATATATACATGTATACTGCCAGTCGTATTTAAATGCTATATATTTACATTGTTTTAGCAATAATTTTTTTTTCTATCATGATTCTTACTTCAATAATTCTTTTTAGAGCCCCTGTACTTAGCACTGGGTGGTTTTTATACTTAATTGAAAATATATAATTCTTAATTATAAGCATTCTTGTTCTTATATTTACCAAATAATATTGCTGCAGCAAACTAACAACTTAACTTTACGATAAACGGGATGATTTTAGCTTCAACTTCCCATATTCCATTATCACCTGCATATGGTGTTTACATCTCTCAACTGATTCGATACGCAAGAGCTTGTTCCACATATGGTCAGTTTTTAAATCGAGTACTGACAAACAAGTTGATGGTGCAGGGGATTTAACAGTCTCCTTTAAAGTCAGCATTTCGCAAATTCTATGGTCGTTATAACGATCTAGTTTGCCAATACAACCTATCATTAGGTTAAATGCTGTCTGACGTGTTTCATACCGATTGTAAGGCCGTTCTTGGCACAATGATTTTGACTACGGATAACTCTGTTTGCTCGATCACGATATAGGGCTCACGGCGGGTTTGACCGGCCGACAGGGGATGCTTACCCCTCCTAGGCACCTTATCCCACCTCTGGTGTGACCAGGGGTCTGTGTTTGCCCACTCTCTATTTTGTATTGCTTATAGGAGTTAATATAAATGAGATAGATCACTGTTCATTATCTTTACATTTCATAAACAAATAAATGATTAGAGAACGTTAGTGGACATTGGCGATACCTCTACATTTCCTAATGTAATAAAAAGTTCAGAAGATTTCAAACGTTGCAATATTTGATCTTTTCCATTTCTATGATGTAACTTTTCATTTGTTTGGTATATGTATAAGTTTTCATTTGTATAACATAGGCCTTTACAACCCTTCAATGGAAATGGTGACGTCTCCATATGAGTGAAAGATTCTCGAGTGGGACGCTAAACAATATACAACCAACCATAAAAGGTTCAATGTGGGATACCGCAAATTTTACATTTAGGCATTTTTAGTACACTTCATTGTTTAAATGTAATAGTTAGTATATCTAAGAGCAATTAAATATATTTTAGACTGCTTTATTTTTGCCAAACAAACCTAAAATAAAATTACGTTTTGCTATAGGTATATGAATTCTGAACGTAATACTCAAACTCCGATAGAAAAAAAATCCTGCCCATAATCACACTCCCAAAAAATGTGTATTATTGTCTCTTCTTCTTTTTTTAGATGTTTTTAAAATATTAAATAAATGTCCATGATGTCTAAAACCTTTCCTCCTGCCCTAGGATTATTTATTGATTTGTAAGTATAGTAATCATATTCTGGATTCAATACCAAATTAAAATCATCACACCAAATTATATCATCATAATTCAGACCATCTAAATGTATTGTAAATTTTCAAAAAAGTAAGATTTATCTATATTTGAACCTTAAAGTGAACAACCAATAAATTCATGATCTTCTACACTTATTTTAAGAATAAGACACATGTAATTACATTCAGCACCCCCTTTTCTGTGTTCACTTTGAAATCTGAGTTGCTATTAAAAAGAATAGATATTCTCTCGAATTAGTGGTATAAGAACTACAGAAACATTTTAAATGTCTCCAGAGACCCTGTTTCACTTAAAAATGTGTATCTTCTAAACAGTAAATATTATAGTTCCGACTTTTCAAGTAATTAAAAACAGCTCTATGTTTTGTAATATCCCCTAACCCTTGACAATTTACAGGAAGTATTTAAATTCCTATGTAGGTCTAGAAATTCAAGATGATCTTGTGATACCTAATGGACACAAGAAAATTTAGATAAAACATATGTACAGTGTGTACTTTTTCTATGTGCATTTTAAATATTTTAAGAGATAATATGGAGAGAAATAGAAACAAGAAGTAAAGGGGGATAACACTTGTAAATTTAGATACGGTATGAAAGTTTCCAGTGGCTATCACAATATCATCTTCAATTTATAGACCTACCGGGTATATTGGGGTTAAAATACTTCCTGTAAATTGTCAAGACTTAGGGGATATTACAAAACGTAGAGATGTTTAATTTATGTTCCGTTAGCCTCAGCTTAACCTTGCCAAGTAGACTAGGCTTGTTTTTTGGCATGACAGGCAGAACCAGTAACACAGTGTTGAATTGAAAAAATGTCATTTATTAATAAAATGACGAAAATGAAACTTGACAAAATAATGGGGGTCAGAAAAGACTAGAAAACATTGGTAAACGTCTTTGGATAAGTATTATGCAATCTGACCCCCAGCAAAATCTAACATAAAGATATATGGGGGCCAAAAACATGACCCCCAACAAACATCACATAAAATTATATGAGAATCAACTAATCTGTTATCTAAACAACACAACCTGCCTGTCCACAAAAAAGGTGGGTAATGTAAAAACTACAGGCCACAAATCCAATAGCATATTGGATCCACCCATAATAGTTTAATTTACTTGAAAAGTCGGAACTATTATACATGTATTTACTTTTTTAAGTGACACAGAAAATGAGGCTAGAAATCCCTGGGGACATAAGTGTTTCTTTAGTTTTTAAACCACTAATTCAATCTTGGGGAAATTCTTAGTAACAAACCAAACTAAACATCCTTTGGATACAATGCAAATGAAAAATGAAACAATACAGAATACAATTGGAAAATATACAGTACAAATGAAAAATTATACAATACAAACGAACAAAATAATACAATACAAATGGAAAATATAGCATGCAAATGAATCTTTTTAAAATACAAATTAAAACAATTATACAATACCAATGGAAAAGATCAAATTTTGCAACGTTTGACATGATAAACGCAATGCCACTCATTGTGTTTGGCCTACGAAAGTCACTTTAAAATGGTGTATTCTTCCCGGACAATGTCATATTCCATATATGATCACTCTACGAGTTATCTTTCTTCCGTTTATCGAAATTCACCTTTGAATTAGAACGCTTTGGACGATATAGTATTGCGTTGTGTGACGACACAATAGCACGTATTCTCGAATTTTCCCGCGATAGGGGGCGCGACAGTTCTAGAGGTGGTTAACTAAGCGTTTGGTTTTCGCGTCATCGCTTGAGTGTAATGTAAACAATACCGTATATCGCCAAGAAACGTCTATTAAAGCAACAATGCCGCAATATTGCTGTGTCCCAGGGTGCAATAACTCAGGAGGACACAAATTTCCATCAGATCCGGAGCTTCAACAGAAGTGGGTCGTCGCTATCAAGAGAATCGACCCCAAAACGAAACGGTTATGGAGGCCTAAGAAACATGATGTTGTTTGCCATTTCCACTTTCGAACAGATGACTACAGAAATTCTGGGCTATTAGGTACTTCTAAAAGCAAATCTTACATTTTATTTATTTGATCATTCATTTCCTCGTTTATTGATTTTGTGTATTGTTCAATTAACATTTTGATATTGAAGTTCGTGTTGCTTTGTGGTTTCTTGTTTCTTTTTCAGTTGATACTCATTTAAGTCCTTGAAGTATAGCTAATGCCTCAGACAGTACCATACAGATAAGATTTATTTATTTATGAATAGCCATATGTAATGGTTATCAAAGCTAATAGAAATAAATAGGCCTAGAAAGATATATATATAAATGGGAGGCCTCCTTATTATGAATAAATTACCATGTACTGTAGGCCTACATGAATGTTCCACCGATTTCTCTTTCATAGCAAGGAATATTCAAGTTATTAAGATCTCTACCTTTAGCATATATAAATAGATTAATAAATATGTCCTGAAAATGAAAGTTATAAAATGATATATTTTTTAATGTTTTATGAATTCTATGATGTCCTAAATATAATTTTAGGAGACCGTTCCTGTTTGAAAGAAAACTCAATTCCAACAGTGTTTAAGTTTCGGAACAGCATTACTGATGAGTCGCCTCGAGCGAAGCGGTACAAAAGCAGAGAGGTCTATGATGATTTATCTTTTCAAGAGCTTGATAATTTAGATATTCAATGTGAAACTGAAGTCACAACGATGGGGGAAAGTTCAAAACCAGAATCATGCTGTCCTAATACATGTGATGAGGAAATTCAGTGTGAAATTCCTTCATCAGTGAAATACTCAATCGATAATTTCCGTGTAGACGATAGAGCAATTTTGTATTACACTGGGTTTGATGATTTTGACCACTACATGCTGTTCTTCTACTGCTTGGGGCCTGCTGCATTTGAATTAAAATACCAATGCTCCCTACTACACCCTAAAGATCAACTGTTTATGACCCTTATGAAATTGCGACAGGCCAAAGATGATGTAGAGTTGGCATTGCTGTTCAAAGTTTCCGAATCAACTGTATCCAGGGTAATAGTCCAGTGGATAAATTTCCTGTATTTCCAATTAAAAGAGCTCAACATCTGGCCGTCTAAGGATATAGTTGAGGAAACCATGCCAGTTGATTTTAAGAGGAAATTTCCGAAAACAAGAGTAATTCTTGATGCAACTGAGGTTCCTATTCAGAAACCATCGCATGTAAACTGTCAAAGTGTAACTTGGTCAAATTACAAACATAAGAACACATTGAAAACCATGATTGGGTGCAGTCCTAAAGGTGCTGTTACTTTCATATCAGATTCCTATGGAGGTTCAGCAAGTGACCGGCAGATAATTGAAAAATCATGTTTGCTTGATCCAACCATAAAGATGTTTGAGAAGGGAGACAGCATTATGGCTGATAGAGGAATTATGGTTCAGGATTTGTTTGCTTGTCGTGATGTAGCTGTGAACACACCCACCTTCTTGAAGGGGAAATCGCAGCTAGAAGCACATGAAGTTGTCAAAGATAGGAGAATATCATCAAAACGTATTCATATCGAGAGAATTATTGGATTAAGCAAGAGTTACAAAATTCTGAAACATGGCATACCATGCAGCAAAATTCTGTTAGGTTCTAGAATAGTTTTCATATGTTTTGCCATATCTAATTTCAGGAAGTGTATTGTACACAAAATTGCATAGGCTTACAGAGCTTCCAGAACTTAAAAGAATTCATTGCAGTCATGAATACATAGAATGTATACTTGTTACATGTACTGCTTGATGAAAGTATAATTTTGAATATTAAGGGCATACGCAACATTTCTGATATTTTCTAAAAAAAACCAAAAACATTTCATCTCAATTGGAAGAGTTCATGTATGATTTCCGAAATAGGTTTCAATTTTATATTGTAGTTTGGTATATCAGTGGTTGGATTAACTAGTAATTTAAACTATGCTAACTCTATAACAGATGTGGTAATATACCTCAAGAATTTTTGTAGAAACGAGATAGAATGTCATAAAAAATTATATATAATTTAAAAATGTTGCGGATGTCCTTAAATACCAAGTATGAAATAAAATAAGATAAAGAGACAACATTGACTGCGTACAGTAGTTCATTTAATTGCAACATGATACATAATGATTTATTCAGTATTTCATTAGTAGTTTAAAGTCAGATGTGACTGAATTCCTCATAAATCAGAGGAAAACTGGTCAAAAAGGGAGGAAAACACCTCACCCTACCTGGAAAAATATCATTTTCTGCCACTTTAGATCGAATCCAGAGTGTTTCATTTTTTTTTGAAAATTGAGCAAATCAGAGGATTTCCTCTGAAAAGATGAAAAATCACACCCCTGTAAAGTCTATCGGATATATGCCATATGAGAAGAAACGTTCACAAGATCTTGTAACAGATGGACAGAAAATACAAAAACAATGTCTCCCCATGGAAAAGAGGCGACATAATTTATATGACCTGTTGCTTGTGACAAGCTGGCCCTGCATTTTATCATCATGACATCCAAAATTGTGTAAGTAACACCACATTCTAATAATGTGGTATTTTACATGTAAATTAGTACAAGTCACAGATATGTTCATAATTTTGATGCAATGAATGGTCTGTAATATTTCTCAAAAAATACTTTCAACTTTGGCAACAAAGAATGTTCACAGTAATATGTGTCAAGAGGGATTTTCTGAACAAAAAGATCCCTAAGAGTGAAAACAACAAAATAACAAAATTTTCTTTTGCTTATGTACAGCTGACCCTGTATTTGATCATAATAATTATGGGACTTTTTCAATACAACATTTTCATTGTCATCAAACATAAGATATTTGAAATGTGCTCCTGGTTTGACCATTTCATTTTTTCCACTGTAGGAGCATTTGACCTCAACAATTGCAGAATCATCCACAACTGCATCTGGGGATGCTCCCAAATATGGGTAGTCTAAACACACAAAAAGCCCACATTCTTTTGTTTTTATACAAAACTTGTCGTCAAACAATTTCAAAGCTTTTTTTTCATAATTTTTCCCATGTAAAATAGCTTTGGTTTTGATACTTGAGCACATAAGGGAACTACATAACTTATTAGTATTGCGTCGACAAGTAGCCTTGCAGACTTCCTTAAATCGTGATGCAGTTAGCCTCCACTCCCTAGCCTCAAACCATTTCGAGTTTCTGCTCTGTCCTCTAGTTGACACTTCTATTTGGTGAATTTTGCGTTCATCGACCTACAAATATTTCATCATTTTTTAGAGAAACATTTATTAGACCTAGTAATTATATAAAATAATAACTTGTAATAATGGCAACTTGTAATAATGGCATGTTCACAATGAAAATCAACTTAATGTATTATATATTGGTATCATTTAACATGAATTCATCTGGTAAACATAAAAAAAATTTTACGTAATAGTATTTCTGCATCACGAAAAAAATTGTGAAAATAACATTATGTATCAATATTGTTGATAATCCCATGAAAAGGAAAAAGGGGAAAACTTTTTTAATCAATGCAGTTTTATACAAGATTTTCATACATTAATTTCTAATATTTTTTATACATGTCTTTAATAATTACCTACCATCAAAGCATTATCAACCATTTGTTCTGTAAGTGGCAAAGGACCATAATCATGCATCATGGACACAACCTATGTTTTAAAAGAAAAGAAAATTGCAACACTATCAAGATGATTCTTGAGCTGTCAATCATGTTTGTTGTGTTTAATCAAATACAAATGGTCAATTTTATAAAACCACTTAAATTGACAGCAAAATTCATACTTATATATGATGATTAATGCAAAGATGTGTGGTTATATAAAAAAGATTTTATACATATTTGTACATAAGCTCTCATTACATTCAAGACAATTATGCTGTGCTCTACATTAAGGGTTACATCCTATTCTGAACTTTATTTTCCCTGTTTTACATACATGTGTTCTTCAAATATACTGAGTACAGTACCTGAAAATTTGCTCTTGGGTACAGATACCGCATAGAGATATCTTTGGATGTCTGGCTGCAGTAGTTAGTAATAATGTTTTGCACCATTGAGTTGTAAGATGGATTGTTTCTGTGTTTGAGTGGCCTAGGATCCTCAAAAAACTCTTCATATGGCCTCTTTTTGGAAGGTAGATCCTCTGCTTTTACTGGAGAACCTGTTACATGTATATTCAAACATGTCTATAAATCAAACAATATTTTATTCAATACTGAATGGAGATGGGCAGCATGATGAACCTATGTTTGCCCATGTCTGCAAACATGTTTATAAAAGAATAGGTTGCTTACTAATATTGCAATTTGACAGACAAATGCTAGGGACAGCAAACTGACTGTAAAAAACCCATGGTTTCCTTAAACAAGAGGCTCATGGGCCACATCCCTGACCTGAGTCACCTTGGTCCATATTTAAAGATTTTCACTATATATTAAAAGGGTATAATTCCAATGTTATTTATTACAATTGTTTTGATTGGACAAAAATAAAGCTGAACAAGAGTTGATACATCAATAAATCTGAAAACGCGATGTATTCATACACGCCTGAAAACAAATAACATAGTGCAGGGAAACTATTCAAATTTTCGCAATTGTTAATAAGTGAATGAATTGGAATTATAAGAATCAAACATTTTTTTTTTGAAGAATTTATCGAAGTGTAAACTCCGGACATTTTACTCACAAACTTAACATAAAAGTGCTTCGCATTTACATACCACTATATGTACTCTTTGGTCTATTGAAAGACATAAGATTTTCTGTGCAGGATTTTGCAATTCTCAATGTCCCATTTTCTGCAAATCTCTCGAGCATGATGCAAACAACCGCCAGGTGTTTGCAGGTGCCATGGGGCCCTCTCCCTGCTGGACATTCACAATGTGTGTTCAGAGGGTCACCACTCTCTCTTGAGATCCTGACTTTATAGTTGTAGGTAACCTATCAAGTAGATATGAAAATAATCTTTTACAAAACCCACACAAATGTATGTTATTAGTGAAAATTGTGAACCGGTCTCTTTAAAAAGTCATACTAGTAATGTCTATTGTAAATTTGCTGCAGGTTTATGTCTGTCTAATGCTGTAAAATAAAAGCTGATGAGATTGGGCTGGGTTTTAATTTAGCCTAAATGGTGAAGCAGGTTTATTATATACAGAAGGATGTTAGTTGTGTATATAATGTTACCTCCATATCTATGATATTCATTTCCCTCCACAAGCAAAATTAGGCCATGAAATTTTTTATACATGTGCATACCAGAGAATGCTACTGTCTGACTTACTTTTTGTTTCATTGAGGCGCCCACTATTCCTGTGAGGTAAATATCATCCTCAATGCAAACAGAACATGCCAAAACTTTGTTAGAGTCGAACATGTCTTGGCCCTTTACCAATGCTTTCAGATCTCCAGTACATTGTCTGTCATCTAATTAAAAAAAATCTAAATAATTAATATGATACAATATTTTTTACATGCTTTCATACAAAGGATATAAAAGGATTTTTTAATATGAATAAAATATGTGACAATTTTGCTGTTTTCTAAATTTGATCCTTTTGACAGAATTTTCCTATGATTCTCGGAACATTTTCATCACAAACATTTACAATACTTAAAGCTTGTGCAAAACACAAAAGGGCCTCTATTGTATCATATGTAGATCTTTCAGATTTAATAAATTCTTCAGTTTTTAATAGCATTCCTATATAACTTATAAATTGTATACCTGCTAATCGATATAAAAAATATGCTTCGATCTGTTCCCTTGTAATTTTGGGGATAATGCACTTGTGCTCTTGAAGGATCTGTTTAAAGCCAGCCACTGGCCATCCAACATCAAGGGGCTCTGGTAGTAAAATTGGATCCTCCTTGAAATTCTCATTTCTATCATAAGCCTCCAATCTACCAATAAAATAGTATCTGATAATCATGTGTACAACTTGTTTAGACCAAACAAGTTTCTTAATAAATTTAAAATAATACATGTCAATAGGGCATAGTATCACAAAATGTTATAATTAGACATTCAGTACTTGGTTAGGCAAAAAAATATGTTTGTTTCAGGTTGCCTCTGATTTTAAAAAAAGGGTCGGTAAGTAGGTTTTTATTTTTTTAAAATGATTTTAAAAAAAATAAATATGTGCCTTCAATGAAAATTTGATAGTTACAGTTCTTGTATAATGTGTTTAATAGATAAAAATGGGTTCAGAGCACAATATTTAATTCATTGACCAAATACACATTATGTGATTGAATTTTGATATATATACATTTACAATAAATGTCTTAGCATATATCAAAGTTGTCAGACACCATAAACAGAGCAGAAACCATACCAATTTTTAAAGGTGGTACAGAATATGCACAATAGTTGTGCACACTTTCCTACATGTATTTATTCATGTCAGAACATTGTTTGTAATCAATGTGTCAGCTACTTCTACCCAAAACACAATATTCAACCACATACACAATATATTTGACAAAAAGCATTGCATAGTATATACTCCATACAATGTTTCTTAGGCTAAAGACTACCCTTGCACTCGGGTTTGAGTGACTTTTGTACATGTGTATTCTTGTGGAAGTCCTATTCTTCCACCGGATAGTTCTTTATAATTACTTACATAACAACAAAGCAGCTTCTAAAAGATTTGCCGCCATTGTTGTCGTCGACACTGTTAGCTCTTAACAAAATGATTTTGAGTAATAGTTTGTACATCCATAAATTTAAATCGGAAAATTGAAAAAAATTAATAGGGTCAGTGGGTATATTTAGGGCCAGTCAGGCGACCTGAAACAAACATTTTTTTTATTTTGGCCTTATAAGTACCCATAGAAAATTTGATCTATAATTTATATACTCAATACATTTATCTAAAAACAATTCTCCTGAACTCATTTTTCGTTCAGTTTTGATGAAATTAAAAGCACTGATCTTGGAATATTCACAGTATGATTTCATAATTACAGAATAATTCCATCATATTAATCTGTTGTACAGAAATAACAAAAGTACAAAGTTTATTTTTAACGAAAACTTTCGAATCAAAAATATAGCATCGTGAATAAATTTTGTTCGTAATACCTCTGCAGTATTTCATCATAGATCTAAACGTTTTTAAAAAATCATGAAAGAGCTCTACTTCTGTTATTTCTAAACTTTCATTAACTATTTCTACTGAGGGAAAATTGGCTCAGGGGATTACATTAGAAGCAGGCAACTATACTTATTAACAACAACCAAGAACATCCAACTTCGTCCTTGCGGGACGTATGCACAACTCGGTAAACCTATGGCTATCTGATCAGCTGGTGATGAAGTTCAAGGTTGTTAACTTCGTATCGGAAACGACTGGTTTATTAGAGGAACTATTTACCTGTCTATAAGATCCTGTTTTCGACCAGTTGTCACTGCACCTCTTTTTATCAGCTCTGCTTTTATCTGTGGGACTTTCCAACATGAATAACGCGAAGAAGTTTCATCCATGACTTGTGAACTTACGCTTCCATATACAGACGCTTGAATTTAAGCGCACTTCTAACCACCTCTAGAACCGTCGTGCCGCCTACCGAGTAATGACGTGAATGCTTACTATTGAATCTGTTTGTAATACAATTGCGAAATGCAACAGAAACTCTCATTGGTCCATATGTATAAGTCCGCCCAAATTCCCTTATACGGGAGTAGTCAGCATTTGAAAACATGACGGCCAGATGCTAGTGGGAAAAAAAACTTCAAAGTAAGAAAGAGAAAAAGTTGTATTTTTGTGTTGTTGTCTCATAAATTTAATATTAAAAAAATCCTAACATATTTTCCTACTATACTTGTGTCCAAACATACCTTCAAATATTTATTAAAGCCCCATACGACCCAAAAACTTGATCACAGCTTTTGATGATTTCGTTCGTAGACATAGCCATGTTAGGTAGCCAGTCAATTCGAATCCCAGTTCATTTCCATATTGGCACAATAGCGTCTAGATGTGTACTAATACCCCACAAATATTTTATCTAAATTGTTTAAATAATATACCACCCCATTCCTATTAAATGATAATTATTCAAATAGCTAAACTCACGGCAGTGCGGCTTTCATTAGTCATGAGCGGCCGCGCCGGCCGGTCTCCATCTAATGTCCTTATGTAGCATTTTCGTTCATCTAGAGCTTATTTTACCTTTACAAAAACTGGTACAAAAATGTTTTAATTTCTATTAATTATTCGTGTTGATAATAAATGAAGAGCGAATACATAACTTACAACCGATTTTATGAATAGATACCAATAGCAAGAGTTCGAATTGACTGGCTACCTAACATGGCTACGTCAACAAACGAAATCATTTGAAGCAGCGAGTTTTCGGGTCGTGTGTGGCTTTAATGAATATTTGAAGGTATGTTTGGACACAAGTAGATCTATATAGTGGGAAAATATGTTAAGATTTTTTTTATATTGAGTTTATGAGACAGCAACACAAGAATACACCGATTTCAGGCCTCAACCGTCCGCAGCTTTTTGTGACCCGTAAATCGAAGGTTTTTATAAGAGGTGGATCTTTTCAGAGAGCTATGTACACTGAATCCGCTCGAGAAAGTGGGCGGGCTGTAATCGGTTAATGAAAACTCTTGTTGTATTACATCAAACATGTCATTCAAATTGTTCAATCGTCTCATTCAATTGTGTCGTCACACAACGCAATACTATGCAAGGTGAAGATAACGAACAGTGATCAATCTCACAACTCCTACAAGCAATACAAAATAGATAGTTGGGCAAACACGGACCCCTGGACACACCAGAGGTGGGATCAGGTGCCTAGGATGAGTAAGCATCCCCTGTTGACCGGTCACACCCGCCGTGAGCCCTATATCCTGATCAGGTAAACGGAGTTATCCGCAGTCAAAATCAGTGTGCCAAGAACGGCTTAACAATTGGTATGAAACACGTCAGACAGCATTTGACCCAATGCGAGGTTGTATTGACGAACTAGATCGTTATAACGACCATAGAATTTGCGAAATGCTGAATTCAATCGAGACTGTTGAAATCCCTGTACCATCAACTTGTTTGTCAGTAGCTTACCTCGAATTAAAAATTGACTATATCCAGAACAAGCTCTTGCATATCGAATCAGTTGAGATATATAAACACCATATGCAGGTGATAATGGAATATTGCTACACAAATAATGGAAGTTGACGATGGAGAAGCTGAAATCATCCCATTTGTCATACAGTTGAGTTGTCAGTTTGCCGTTAATGTCTACTTTCAATAAAATATCTAAGTATGAAGCAGAAGTGGACGACTCTGTGGTGTCCTTTATTTCGAGCTCACAGGGATATATCAAATCGACATATGAATGAAAGCTATCATTGTTAATAGACAAAACGTCATCGATATATCTAAAAGTCGAATTGAAGGTCACAGCGAGAGATGTTTTCTTCTCACGTAGAAGTTTTTGAATAAATTCTGCTTCATATGAATATAAAAACAGGTCAGCTAACAAAGGAGCACAATTCGTGCCCATGGGAATTCCAACAGACTGTTGGAAGACCTGCTCACCAAAGACCACGAAGATATTGTCAATGAGGAACTCTAGCATATTTTTTATTTCAACGTCAGAGTACTTGTGCGTGGAATCAGAGTGGTGTTTAACAAAGTAAGTTTTTGAATGACCGATCACTAGATATGAATATTTCCGTTTTCCGTTTGTATATCGGGTAAAGTGTTCTAATTCAAAGGTGAATTGCGATAAGTGAGATATTAAGGCAATCTAAAATTAGACTTGTAAATTCCGCTCCTTTATGAGACTCCACTTGTATGTGAAGTGTGTCGTAAAGGAGCGGAATTTACAAGTCTAATTTTAATTCGACTGCACGAAGGGGGAAACTAATTACATGTACATGTAAATTACAAACAGGCTTGTATAGTGAATTAAAATAATATTTCTTTTACTAATGTGTAAAAACGGTATCTCAGATGTAAATTCAGACAAAAAGGGGGTTTTCAGTGGGATTCCCCAGTCTATTAATTCAACACAGGCATTATTAAAGTTTAACAGTTTAATCCTAAAACCTACAATTATGCATATCTTTGTTTAAAACTACATAACTTTATTTTTCATTCTAAGCCTTAATAAACTTGCTCACTTGTTAAGTGTGTTTATTATAGTTACTTTGGGTGAAAACGATATAATTTTCATGAAATTAATTATTCGGCTATTATGGGGTTCATAAACACATATATGACTGGATGATATATAGAGCAAAGCGGAAGTTGTGTATTCATCTGCATGTATATCAAACCACGCTTGCTGTGGATATTCATATCAGTTTTTGCGGCAATGGCATCGTCAATGTGTAGCAATGAGTCCGCCTGGACAAATCTAACTTCCTCAATGGATAACAAAAGGTTACCCGACTCAGTGCTTATATGTACTTTTGTAAGTAGTTCTCTGTCCATCATAGGAGCAATCGTCATATTTGTAACCTATTGCACGATTCCCGAGGCAAAGAATCAAACCCGACGTCTACTCATTTATCTGACGATTGCCGACCTTCTGACTTCATCGGGGAATCTTCTAGGAGCTATACGATATTCTTACACTCACCGGAATCAGGGACTAATTACAGAAGAACACATCATTTGGCACTGTCATCACCCGGACGATATTTGTGCCGCTCAGAGCCTGATAAACACATTTTCTGCGCTAGCCTCGTTTTCATGGACTATAATTATTGGTCTACATATTCTCTTAGCGCTTGTGTATCAATCCGAATGGTGTTTTACTACAATGCCAAAAGTTCTGGCCCATTCTGTGTCTTGGGGTATACCACGTAAGTCTTTTTGTCTTGAATATTAAGCCGAGGCAGTGATATTTCAACCCTTCGGATTTGAAAATATTTGATCGTCGTGGGGGATCATAATAAGCCTACTCTTTTATCAAACACCACCACGACGGTCTTTCACGCACCAAAAGAGTTGTGATCTCTGACACGGGGCAACTTTTTATGTCCCAATTTGACGGACCATGGATAATTATGCTTACGGAAATTGGATACAAAACAATGTTTAATTACGATGTATTGTTCATTGAATTTGAAATAATACGAGATCTATTATATTATATTCCCAAGGATTTTTCAGTTTCATTGGGGTGCTGTTATATGGATAAGGGGATTATGTACATCAAAGCAATATACATGCACTGTACATTGTATATTCTGATGATGTTTAAATCCACAAAAATCAGAACCCACCAAATAAAACGATTTCATAGTACATGTATGTTAAATACAATATTGCGATTTAAAGATTGAATAATTTATGATGATTACTTTTTTTATACGCTCGTCTTTAGAGGAGGCGTATTATGGTACAGCGATGTCAGTACGTTCGTCCGTTCAGCGTTTTCTGTTTTTAATTTCAATTCTCTGTCATAAATCAAGCTGAAAGTTGCTATGTAACTTCTTTGTGGATCACTTTATATCATGTTCCAATTTTGATCTACCTCGACCTATCTTGCAGGAGTTTTGTCCCTTTGTTTAAAATTTGTTGTTATAAGGATACATAATTTGCCCGGCAAACTCCTCCAACGATTTTCAAGTGAGGAGCGTCGCATTTTACAGAGTGTTTGTACGGGTATTGAAGATGTGCATGTGGCAAGGATTTTGATTTTTGTCAATTTTTGAGAAAATTACAAGCTATTGAACTAAGTCCGTTTCGAGGAATTATTACATAGAGAGTACATGATTTGTGTGTTTTTCCTTCCACAGTTTTCAAGTGAGGACCTTCTTATTCTACTGAGTATTTGTATGGGTATAGAAGATGTGCATGTGGCAAGGTTTTTGATTTTCGTCAATTTTTGAGAAAACTGTAGGTTGTTGAACTTGGTCGGGTTTGAGAAAATATTATATTAAATCCTCTTTCAGTTTAGATGCTAGGGTCTTTGTAAATAACTTGAAGGTGTCCATAGTGCTAGGATTTTGAGTCTCAACAATTCTAAATTTTCTTTGATGTTTTAAATATTTACATGTTGAACTTGGTCAAAGTTTATGAAATATTTTACACACAGAACTCTTGGTTTGTCTATCTCCTGTCACAGTTTTAAGCCAAGACCCTTTATTCATACGGTGCAATAAAAAGTATGTCACAGCCTGATGATGGCGGATACTACCGGAAGCAAAGTCCTACATGTACAAACACTCTATGTAAGCATTTAAATTTTTCGCAGGCGTATTATGTAACGTTTGCAGTATTTTTGTTTCTTCCTGATATAAAAGTGTCGTTATCCCTATGACTTCTGCTCAGTATGTTAGTCAATATTAAAAGGAAATTACATGTACCACTTTTTTTTTTCTTTTTTTTTTGCACCATCTTTTTAAAATAAAAATAGTAGGTTTTCTGAAATCCAGACTCGCTCGAAACACACTGGGTCGTGAAAATGTTTATTAAAGCTATGAACGATGAACATAAATCAAATCGATCGCTAATGCGAAAGTGCCATAATTTCTAATGACATCACTTTAAGAATATTATAATGTGCATAAAAGCATGTCAAATTACTTCTTGGATCCGCTAAATATTCCCCACACCAAAATCAACCGACGTATGAAACATCTACTAATAAATACATTTATTACTATCTTTTAGTCGTGATCACCTTGACAGCTGCCTTCAAGAATGTTCTCGGAGAGGATCTATCCATCGGAAGCGGCCCATGGTGCTGGATTAGGGGCTGTTTGGACCAGGAAAAAACCATCCTGTGGATGACAGTGAGTGGGAAAGGCTGGGAGATCCTGACCTATATCGTCACAGCGTTCCTGTACATTTATCTCAAGTACTATATGATTAGGAAGGTAAGCAAATACAGGTTCCACAGGCAATTATACCGCTTGGATTCGAATTTACTATTAAAGGATAAAGGTATAGAACTCTAAAATATAGGGTACCCAAATTCACCAATATAAGAACAATAAACCAAATTATACTCTGTATTCTAATATACAGTGTGCGTAGTCAATCTACATGTACAATACTTCCAAAGTTCATCCAGAAATTTCGTATACTTCCCAAGATATGCAGAAATGAATTCGGAAAAATGCCCATTATTTTTTGGTCGAATTTTAGCTGGGCCCTGAAACAATACAACTAAACAGAATGTTTGAGCATTGCAACAAGCTATTACATAGAATGTGCTGCATTAGATATAATTTCCAAGATGATTTTCTTGCCCCAATTCATAAAGTTAAGTCCGTAATAGCTCCAAGTGACTGAAATTTGTAAAACTGTCTGCACTTTCACTTATCATAGCCATTTGACCGTGCCACTAACATCCCAAAATTGACATCATTACTATAAATCGTCAAACACCTGTGTTAATGTGGTTTGGATAAAAATAGACATAATAAGACAAATACTTGTTATTAGCATAATTTATGTATTATGATGAATTGCTATTGCTAAAAATTAGTATTTGAGTCTCTAAATCATTATGTGTCCTTTCATCCTTTTAGGTAATTAATTGTACCGATCAAAATTGCTGACTAATTTCCAATTTTTATATCCTCCAAGTTATGGAAATAATATATTAAAGAGAGTAAAGACTACATATTGAGTCCTTATTTTAAATGTTGGGGGAAATGGGGGGTGGGGGTGGGGTGTTGGTGTTAAATTTCAACAACAAATGTTTTAGCATTCTTTCCTTGAAACATGTATCTGAACGTTTGGTACAGACCCTGAAGCGTACTACTACACGTTGGTACAGACCCTGAAGCATACTACTACACCACTTGCACGGAACGGTACGAAACGATTCTTGCACGGAACGGTGAACGGTTTGCATGAAACGCAGAATGATCTGCACGGAAAGTTGAACGGTTTGCACAATACGCTTCGCACTCACCACTTTGTAGGCGTGGCTTGCACGCTTTGTGAACGGTCTGCACGAAACGGTTGGCGTGGCCTGCACGCTTTGATTTTTTCGGTATAAATTGGTTCATCCTGGTTAAGCCCCTGTCACACTATAGCGTTCTGTTAGACGTTTGGTTGCGTTTTGAAATATTGGAGAAACGTCGACATTCTTAAAATTGAATTTCTAGGTCGACGTTGTCATAACGTTCTTGTAACGCTCACCCAACGTTCGCGCAGTGTCAGGCGACGTTTGTCGTCGAAAATAGCTGCAAAACTTAGCGTTCTCAGCGCTTTGATAGCGTTCTCATAGCGTTTGGGTAGCGTCTGCCTAGCGTTTCATTGTTTATTCCAGCGTCTAGCCAACGTTCTCCACGTTTGCCCAGCGTCTAGCTAACATTCTTGACGTTTTCCCAGCGTCTAGCCGACGTTCTCGACGTTTCCACAGCGTCTGCCTAGCGTTCCTGTAACGTTCCAGTAACGTGTGGAGCGGCTGTATAACGTTCCTGTAACGTTTCACCAACCTCCGGCCAATGCCAACTGCAGGATGTTGTGATGCATGAGAGCAGCAACAGCATACTGGTGTTTCTCTTGGTCTGTCATTCTTCTGAGGTCTTCACTCTGTGAAACTTCCAACAGAGCGGTGGCCTCTGCAAGCCCCTTTATATATGGCAAGTGGCTGCCAAACCCTTCTGAACGCTACCAGTAGGTTACAGGCGCATTACAAGGACGTTACACTGACGCTACAAAAATTCAGAACGCTGACAGACGTTAGGAAGACATTGAAAGAGCGTTACATGAGCGTTAAGAACGCTCGGTGAACGCTCTCGAACGCTGCGAAACGTTGGCGAATCGCTGGGCTGATGTTCGACGGACGTTACACATTACGCAAGTGCTTGCCACGCGCCGGACACTCGACCCCGATGGGCGGCGTCCGCCTAGCATCCAGGGAACGTCCTGACTTTCGAGTAACACCCACCAACTTTCGTGTAATGTTCCTCTAACGCGTAAGTAGCGTTTTGATAGAACGTCGTTAATTTTTGTGCACACCCCAAAATATTTTCACCCTCAGCGTTTGCAGACGTCCCTCGACGTTTCCCAACATTTGCCGACACTCGTCTAACTTTCTTGTAACTTGTTTCTAACATTCTCGACGTCCCTTTGCGTTTCGTAACACGTTACACGAACGATAGTGAGAACGTCATAGTGTGACAGGGCCTTTAGATTAAACAAGGAATGGTTTCATTATAACGGCAGTATTCTAGATATTACAGAAAGGTTGAGAAGTAAATGATAATGATTTTAAAATGATTGCTCATGTACGACGCGGTAAGTTTCATGCTTACTTATTATATCAATGACTTATGAACACGTTGGAATGAAAAAAAAAAATTAATATCTTTTTTAATTTCGGAAATAAAAGAAAAATGTGCAAAAATCGTATCGTCACGGAATATAAATTTATCAAATTTTATTGATTCATTGCTCTATTAAATTAATTGAGACTGAATATGAAATGGTCGCGCATATTTTCGCTATTTTTGTACATTCATTCTGAGTGTCGTTGAAATACATTTGCAATATCTATATTCCATGCCTCTTCCCAAAGACAGAGCTAAATAAACCTATACATTTTATATACATGTGTACGTGTATGAAAACAGATAAAATGATTTCAAAAAAAATTTCTTGTTAGGAAAGATTTGAACCTTATTTGGCAGGGAGAGGGTGGTGAACGGTGTGCACGAAATGATAGGCATGACCTGCACGCTTTGATTTTGTTTCATCCTAAGGTTAGTTTAAACAAAGAATAGTTTGATGACTTGTGAACACGTTGGAATAAAAGGAAATTAATATTTTTAAACTTCGGAAATAAAGGAAAAAGATGCATAAATTATATCGTCATGGAATATTGATTATTCAACTTTATCTATTCATTGCTCTATTATATTCAGTGAAAAGTCGCGTCTGTTTCGCATTCATTGCTCTATTATATTCATTGAAAGGTCGCGTCTGTTTCGCATTCATTTTTAGTCGCGTCTGTTTCGCATTCATTTTTGAGAGACAAAAGATATAAACACATCTTTCGTCATGTTTCAATTGCCCCCGCGGATTCTCACACCTTCTGTACGAATCTTGATTTCAAATACCCGGATTAGCTGACCTCTAATGTAGTAAAACAAGAGTACCGCAAACGGTACAATATACGCCCGTCGGACAGTGAGTCTGAGACTAAATATCAAGGCAATATCTGTATCCGTAATGAAAAAAAAAGCCTGGAAAACTGTCTGACCTATTTTTAGTCCAAAAGTAGGTCAAGGATGGACCAATCCAGCTGAAATGCAAACTGAACTTGTATTCCTCCAAGGGGAAGCCTCCGACTAAATTTTAGGGCAATATCTACCCATAATGGAAAAAAAGCCCTGAAAACTATTTGACCTACTCTGTCTTAATGTAGGTCACGGACGGACGGACCAATCCAGCTGAAATGCAAACTGAACTTGTATTTCTCTGAAAGGAAGCTTATGTGTAAATTTCAGGGCAATATCTGTATCTGTAACGAAAAAAAGTCCGGAAAACTGTTTGACGTACTTATAGCCCTAAAGTAGGTCAACGATGGACCAATCCAGCTGAAATGCAAATTCATTTTTATAATTCTTGAGGGAGATATTGTGACCAAATTTCAAAGTTGTACATGCATCCGTTACAGAAAAAAGTCCGGAAAACATGACCCGGGACGGACGGACAGCCAGCCGGACGGACAGCGCTGATGACGGGTGTATAAAAAAGTACCTTGGAATTTGCGTAGAATATACAAGTATTCACAGGTCGGTATTTGCATTATGCAAACAACCCCGATAAACAATTTTGATGAAAATATTTTTTATTTAAAAAGAGAAAGTTGATCATACAAGTGTAACAAGACAAATGAATTACTCCTATATACAACAAAAAAAAAAAAAAAAAAAAAAAAAATAATAAAAATAAAAAAAAAAAATACCGAGGGCAGAGATATACATGTCTCTGCACTTTCTAGAAACTACCAATTAAGGGTGATAATATGGTATCGGATTTTGCTCTGCCTGGTGGTTTTATAATAAACTGACAGTAGGCTGTTTTCTTCCGATCATTTGCAGATTTTCACTGTTTAAAGCCCGTTTTAGAGACATTTTGAAATAATTGCTCAAATTCCCAACAATGTTTACCTGTCCTACATGTACATCCCATGCCGAAATGACTTGCGCGGTCTGTACCTTTCTAAGGGCGTGGTTTTAACGATCTGCACGTTTGTATGGCGTGGCTTGATCATGCACGGAACGATTCTTGCGCGAAACGGTCTGCACGGGACACTGAATGGTCTGTACGGAACGGTGAACGGTTTGCACGGAGCGAAACGAAATGCTTTGGAGGTGTAGTAGCACGCTTCAGGGTCTGTATATTTGAACTCTTGAAAGACTAGATTACTGACTATTTGGTGATTTCGTTCCAGATTCCCTTCTTTTTCTCCGAAGTGATATCACTAGAAATTTTTGCAAACAGAATATCACTATTTGTGCGAATTGTTTATGCTAGCCCTTGTATTTCATCAGCCGTCCAATTAGGTTTTCTTTTACTGAATTTGTTCACAGGTGCTTTGGTCATAATATATGAATACACATCTAACCGTATACATATATCCGCCACTGGTCTCAGATTTTCCCTATATATTTCTATGTAAAACTTTGATTCCCAAAGTGGCCCCATCCTACTACCCCCGGGGCCATGAATTGAACAAACTTGAACCTACTTTATACCGAGAAGCTTTCAGGTAAAATCCACTCTTATGTCCATGTGGTTCTTGAGAAAGATTTTCCCTATCTATTTGCATGTAGATTTTTTTATCCCCGATGTGGGACACCTTACTCTCGGAGGTCATGATTTTAACAAACCTGAATCTCCGCTGTGTCAAAAAGTTTTCGTGTAAATTTAAGCTTTTATGGCCCAGTGGTTCTTGAGAAGATTTTTAAATGACCACCCTATTTTTGCATTTTTGTGATTATCTCTCCTTTGAAGGGGGCATTTGAATAAGCTTGAATCCCCTTCACCCAAGGATTATTTGTACCATGTTTTGTTGACCTAGTGATTCTGATGAAGTCGCAAGTATGAAAAGTTTAAATACAGACAGACGACGGGTGATCAGAAACGCTCACTTTCACAAGAGCTTTCAGCTCAGGTGAGCTAAAACCCGAGGCCCCAGTCTCAGCAGATGTGACACGATAAAGATCCCCGTTGCTCAAAGGTCATAGGCCTAAATTTTGCAGTCCTTCATCGGCAATGTTGAAGTCTCCATTTGAGTGAATAACTCGAGAGCGGGACGTTAAACAAGATACAACCAATCAATAAACCAACCGTTTACCTGAGCAATATATAGGGCATACGGCGAGCATATCCGGTCAACAGGGGATTCTTACTCTTCATACGCACCATATCTGACCTGGTGTCTCCAGGGGTCCGTGATTACTCTTCTCTCTTCATTAGAAATATTTATGGTAATAATGCTATTGGTTTATGTTTTCGATAACTTCACTTTTTCATTCGCAGAGTACTTGCGTTAAAAGTGAAAGTTACATGGATGAAATATTGAAACCCGAGGTCCCGGTGTCGTCCATCCTTTACGTTATTAAAGACACCCCCCCCCTCTCCAATAATAAATTCTTAACCGCATGACTTGCACTTTCACTTATAAATGAGTACTTCTATCGTAAGGACCCAAATATGAATATGTTGTATAAATTATTTGTCATTGAAATAAGATAATTCAAATATAATGTACATGTATATACTTAACCAACAGGAAATAAGTGTATCATTGGACAATTTGTTCACATACGAATATTTTTCCCCTAAGCAACTTAATCTAATACATGTACCAGGAAATATAACTGTGAACTTCCCACAAAACACTATGGCAATAAATACTGCAATTCTCATGGCTTGCGTTTTTCATTTACGGATATAAACAATAGTCAATACACTCCTTTGCATAACAATTGAAAACAACTGTGTATTTTCCACCTGCAAATTCTCTTTGTGTCTATTGCAATCATAAACTGAAACGGAAGTCTTAAAATATTTTCATACTTCTAAAAAAAAATTACCAGTTCTCTTTCTTTCCGATTTGAAAAAAATATATATTTTCTTTCATTCACAGCGTCGTAGAGAGGGCCAACCCAACCTCCGTTATAGCCAAATCTCGTACCGTCTCCGTGATGACGACGAGAATTACGTGCTCCTGTGGTTTGTTCTTTACATCTTACGAATCTGGGGAACGGCAAGATATGTGATATTTGTCTACAAGGCCAGTACGGGTCAAACGTCCGTGCTGGACTTTGATCAGACAGACATGGTACTTATGCACTTTCAGAGCGTTGGTGACAGCTCCCAGGCGTTTTTCAATTGTCTCCTTTTTTGTGTCATGGACACCACAGTAAGGCGAGGATTAATAACTAGGATCTTCTGTCAACAGAACCAACTTCAAGGAAGACAACTTAATGAATACAACCAGATTTAAACAAGTCTAAGTGATTTTTCTGTGGAAATCAAGAGGGATAGTATTAAATCTCTAAAATTCAAGGTTTTAAACAAAATTCTTTTCGAAAATGATATAATCATTAAAGAAGTATGAGATGTTTTCTGTATTTCTGTCAACAACAAACTAATGATTCTGATGCCTGAGAACAGTTTCTGCTGTCGTCATGTATTTTGAATACAGTTTTTTTTCTGATTTAGTTTGGTTTCATTATTTTCCCACACGAATTTGCACTGGTGCATATGTAGTTCTATACACAAATGATGTACAATATAATAAGTAACATGTAAAATACAAGAACAATTATGTTTGTTCTTTAGCCTTGCTGGAATCTTCCATATTTTTTTCTCCATTCGTATCATTTCACACAATGAGGAATTGAGCATGTGATTTGTATGGAATGGAAGATATGTTGTCCCGCACGCTTTAAGGGCAACTATTATTCGCATCCAAAGCATGTCCTAATTCGCTCGTTGTTTAGCAATTAAACCAATTCAATAAACATTTAATTTGCAGTGTTTATACGTTTCTAGATTTAGTGCTAGCTTTTCTGTACATCTTTTGCTTATGTAAATCTTTTACTTATGTAAATATTGATTTGACATAACACATCACACTTCAGGTTGATTTCCTTCCAATAATGTTGACATCGATATCTTACAGCTACGTCACAAAAAAGTCAGAAGAGGCGGATTGGAAATCTAGAACCGATTAGTTTTATAGAGCATTTAAGATATGTACTTTTTGTAAAATTGAAATCACAGAACATTTCCAAAATCAAAAGCGTCAAAACATACGTCTTTTCAACACTTTGCATCATTATCCCGCACAATAAACAAAAAGATAATATCATAAACAGCTGCTTCAGGTCTTCCAACATCCTGCTGTAGTTTCCATGGGCACAAATTACACGAGAATTTAATATCCAAAAAAACTTCTACATGACAAGAAACATCTTTCCAACTCGATATTTAGATACACCAACGGCGCTTTATCTATTGACATTACTCACTTTCATTTATACGTCAATTCAATATATCCCAGTGAGCTCAAAGTAAGTCATAGTGGGACGATTTACTGAACAGAAGTGTTAATGACAAAGTAACAACTTAGCTTTTTGACAAACAGGATGACATCAGATTCTCCATCGTCAATTTCCCATATTTATGTAGTAACATTCCATTTATCGGCGTGTAAATGATGTTTATGTCTCGTAACTGATTCGATACACGAGAGCAAGTTTTGCGTATGATCAATTTTTAAATTGAGACAGCCTACTGACAAATTACTTCATGTTTCAAGGGTTTCAACAGTTCTGTTTAAATAAACCATTTGGCAAGTTATATGGTCGTTATAATTATCTTATTTGAAAATACACTGTACAACCTGTCATTATGTCGAATGCTCTTTGACGTGTTTCATACCAACTGTTATGCCATTCTTTACATGCTGACTTTGACTACGGATTACTCCGTTTAAATGATCAAGATAGAGGGCTCACAGAGTGATTGACCGGTCAACAGGGTTTCTTGCTCTTTCTAGCACCTGGTCCCACCTCTGATGTTTCCAGGGATCTGTATTTGTCCTACTCTCAATTTTGTATTCCTTTTAGGATTTATTAGGATCCCAGTGAACTCGAAATAAAAGACACCACAGAGTCGTCCACTTCTGCTTCATACTTAGATATTCTATTGAAGTAGAAATTAACAGCAAACTAACAACTCAACTTTATGATAAACGGGATGATTTCAGCTTCTCCATCGTCAACTTCTCATATTTATGTAGCAATTTTCCATTATCACCTGCATATGGTGTTTATATCTCTCTCAACTGATTTGACACGCAAGAACTTGTTCTGCTTATGGTAAGTTTTTAAATCGAAGCAGCCAGGCTACTGACAAACAAGTTGATGGTGCAGAGGTTTCAACAATCTCGTTTAAAGTCAGCATTTCGCAAATTCTATGGTCATTATAACGATTTAGTTTGCCAATACAACCTATCATTGGGTCAAATGCTGTCTGACGTGTTTCATACCGATTGTTAGGCCGTTCTTGGCACACTGATTTTGAATACGGATAACTCTAGAGCTGAAACGACACGCCCCCTTCACGATACGATACATATTGCAATACTTATGTCACGATTCAATACGATACAATTTACAGAAGAAACCAATAATAACATTGAAGAAAAGTTTAATTACCAAGATTTACATTCACAATTCTAAGAGCAAAATGTTTCTAAATGGTAAGATGCATGTTGGTTCTGTAGTTTAAATTGATAAAGCTTAATATTATTATTTTCGTAAGACTCTAGGTAAACAAGAGTACCGCAAACGGTACATAATACGCCCGTGAAATGCTTACATAGGGTGTTTTTCTTGTGCTATAATTTGTATAACTTTGCTTCAGGTATTATCAGCCATCATGAGGCTGTGACAAACTTTCATATGAACAAAGGGTCTTAGCTTAAAAATCTAGATTTCCTCAAAATGGACCAAGTTCAACAACCTGTAATTTTTTCAAAAATGGAAGAAAATCAAAATCCTTCCCCAGATGCACATCTTCAATACCCATACAAACACTCCACAAAATAAGATGGTCCTCACTTGAAAACTGTGGGAGGAGTTGGGCGGACAAATTATGTACCCTCCATAGAATATTAATTTCCAAATAGACCAAGTTCAACAACCTGTAATTTTCTCAAAAATTGTAGAAAATCGAAATCCATCCCACATGCACATCTTCAGTACCTATACAAACACTCCACAAAACAGAGATGTTTGTAAAACACATATGCCCCCCTCCCCAAATGGTGCAAAATTGAAAAGGGTTATACACACACATCATTTAATTGATAGTAGTATCATCAATTCAAAATACTGAGCAGACAATATCTTCCTATGTCAAGAGTGAATTGACCATGTGACCTAAAAATCAATAGGGGTCACCTACTCCTTATGCTGTACCAGTGTACCAAACACAAGACAATATATTACTATGTCTAGTTCAACAATTGACTTTTGACCTCAAATTCAATATGTGTCATCTTTTCCTGAAGATGTACCAGTGTACTTAGTTTGATGTCTGTCAAGCAAAAGGGTTATCAAGATATTGAGTGGACAGTATATTACTATGTCCAGTTTGACCTTTGACCATGTGATCTCAAAATCAATAGGAGTCATCTCCTCCTGAATATACACCACTGTACTAAGTTTGATGTCTTTTAAGCAAAGGGTTCTCAAGATATTGAGCGGACAGTATATTCCAATGTCCAGGTTGACCCTTGACCTTTAAACATGTGACCTCAAAATCAATAGGGGTCATCTTCTCATGAAGACGTACCAGTGTACCCAGTTTGATATCTGTCAAGCAAAGGGTTCTCAAGATATTGAGCAGACAGTATATTCCAATGTCTAGTTTGACCCTTGACCTTTAAACATGTGACCTCAAAACCAATAGGGGTCATTTTCTCCTGAAGATGTACCAGTGTACCAAGTTTGATGTCTGTCTAGCAAAGGGTTCTCAAAATAATGAGCGGACAGTATATTCTAATGTCCTGTTTGACCCTTGACCATGTGACCTCAAAATCAATAGGGGTTATCTTCTCCTAAAGTTATACTAGTGTACCAAGTTTGATGTCTGTCAAGCAAAGGGTTCTCAAGATATTGAACGGACAGTATATTCCTATGTCTAGTTTGACCCTTGACCTTTGACTATGTGACCTCAAAATCAATAGGGGTCATTTTCCTTTGAAGATGTACTGGTGTACCAAGTTTGATGTCTGTCAAGCAAAGGGTTCTCTAGACATTGAATGGTTAGTATATTCCTATGCCCAGTTTGACCCTTGACCTTTGACCATATGACCTCAAAATCAATAGGCGCCATCTACTTAGGATGTACCAGTGTGCTAAGTTTGATGTTTTTCAAGCAAAGGATTCTCAAGATATTGAGCGGACATTATATTCCTATGTCCAGAGTAGATTGACCCTTGACCTTTGACCTGAAAAACAATAGGGGTCGTCTTCTACTCATAACCAACCCACATATGAAATGTCCTTATCATCAAGTGAATGGTTCTCAAGATATTGAGCGGACAACATGTGGTCTACCGACCAACCAACCGACCGACCAACAGGTGCAAACCAATATGTCCCTCTTCTTTGAAGGGGGCATAATAAGAAGGCTCTCACTTGAAAACTGTGGGAGGAGTAGGGCGGACCAATTATGTACCCTCCATATAATAATTATTTCCAAATAAAGGGGCTACCCTCCTGGAAAAAAGGTCGAAATGGATCAAATTGCAGTATGATGTAGAGTGACCCACAGAGAAGCTACACAGTAAGTTTCAGCATGATATGTGAAATGGAAATGAAATTATAAAGAGAAAACCCCGAACGGACAGACGTACAGACATCGCTGTACCATAATACGTCCCGTCTAAAGACGAGCGTATAACAACAGTCTGAACGTTATTTGACGCTATTTTGTCCCTCATGCAGGTAACAAAATCATTGCATGCCGAACCTGATGTATTTTACTGAACCAGTTTATAATAAACGTATTGCACCGAAAATCGAGGCAATGAATTGAACATTGAATCGAGGGTTTATATTGAACAGTATCGATATTTCGGTGAATCGTTTCAGCCCTAAATAACTCCGTTTACCTGATCAAGATATAGTGCTCACGGCAGGTGTGACCGGCCGACAGGGTATGCTTACTCTTCCTAGGCACCTGATCCCACCTCTGGTATACCCAGGGGTCCGTGTTTGCCCAACTATCTATTTTGTATTGCTAATAGGAGTTATGAGATTGATCACTGTTCGTTATCTTCACCTTTCATTAGATCACTGGGTTTTTTTTTTCATGAGGTAGCATATAGTGAATATTCTTAGCTACCAAATATCTTTATTAGTATTAAGAATGGATTGTGTGTCATATTTATTGTGAAAATGGGAATTTTTGTGTCCAACAGCTATAGAATATATACATTCTTTTCATCCCGTGGGGATCCGGATTAGAATAGGTCTTCAGTATCCCTTGTTTGTTGTAAGAGGCGACTAAATGGGGCGGTCCTTCGGATGAGGTCCCGTGTCACAGCAGGTGTGGCACGATAAAGAACCCTCCCTGTTCAATGACTACAGTGTATAAGCGCCGAGCATAGGTCTAACTTTTGCAACCCTTCACCGGCAATGGTGACGTATCCATGAGTGAAAATCTTTCAAGAGGGATGTTAAACAATACACAATCAATATACATTCTTTCCACACAAAGGTTACTTCAAGTTCACTGTCCTTTTTAGAGCGGACATCAATTGTATCTATACTAGTGGTTTATTACGAGTTTTGTACTAATTAGCAACATACACACTATGTATGAAAATGTTCCTATGTTTTTGTAAAGCCAAACTATAAACTCTGTTCAATAAGATTCATCATATATCCTCTGGTAATTTTACACATTTATCGTCATATCGTTAGTGTTTAGATTATGTAAAGACGTTTACGTATGCATTGATGTAATGAGGTATAGAATTACAAAATAATAAATAGGTGTCGGATCAAGTGAAAAAGAGAAAGTTGTTTTCTTAACCTCCTTAAAATATGACAACGTGGAATTGTGAAATTATCAGCTTATAGGAGTTATGAGAGTGATCACTGTTCGTTATCTTCACCTTTCATTAATGAGTTTGACATCTGCTGTAATGTTTAATTGTGCTATCTATTGTCCCACAAACTCGAGAAGTTTGAAGTCATTGCCCCATTTACAGATATTACAACTGCATTCGAATGCAATTGTCCTGAAAATCACTAACAGTTAAGCATCTATATTTATTACAATGATTGTTTTATCAATGCCGCTCATATACTTGACATTGATTGTATATATAACTGGATCTTCCCTAACAGGCTAATACCCCGGAGTAATCCAAACCAGAGCATATTCCAATCCCGTATTCATGCAAACTTCAACAATTCCTGCATTACATGGTTACGGACCAGACTAAGGTTCTCATTTGTAACCTTGACCAGTTGTAAATGATCTTTGTTGGAGGTTCAAGAAAAAGTGAAAATGATTTTTACTTCCGTCAAATGAACGTCGTTAAAGGCCATGATACACTTTCTGATCATAAGCAATACATGCACGAGATTCGAATATTTCCCCATTGCAAGACACATTCCCATTTGACCTAGGTCAAATGACCTTGGTTCAAGGTTATATCAATCCATCTGGTCATTAGAATCTTATATACGAAGCGTTTGCTTCTCTTATCTGCGAGATAATGATGTGGTCCAGACAAATCTTTCGAGTTCTATTTACCAGTGAACTTGGCCAACTGAAGTTAGTTCAGGGACACGACGCACAATCTGGCTATAAGCAACCTTTGTTGTTCAAAGTTATTGCCTTTTTAACGCCTCTTCATAACAGAGTGATGGCCTTGACAAATAGTGGGATGGGTGGACAGACAGACAATTAGACAGACATGGTGATGCCTCTATACCTTTCCTATTTGTCGATGGAATGATAAAGTCTAAATGCTCCAAATTCTCCATTACGATTGTCAATTTCATTCTATAAAAGTATAAAAATTGCATTCTAATATCACAACGCCGTCTTGAAGAAGTAATGTAGACAAACAAACGGCAATCCAATATTGAACAATTTTATTAAAAATCATGATAAAGTTAAAGCAATCCAAGCTGTAACTGACGGTAAATAAATTAGAAAATAAAAGAACAAATAGTCAACATATATGTGATTGAATATATATAACTTAATAGAATCAGAGTGGATCTGAAGCAATAAACCCGTCAAATTAGCAAAAAATGTTAATTCATGAATCATTGTCATCCTCTCAGTAATTCCTGTTCGTAACCTCCGATGTGCATTGACCTTGGAGGTCACCAGTTCGGAAAAAGCGAAAGAGAGGCACTGAGTATGTGCTAGATTTGTAAACAGTTTAAAATGCCAATTTTATAGAAAATTCAAAATTTCATTTGAGTGGCACATTTGTGTAATTATTACCTTTTTACACTTGCATAGTATTTCTAGTCATTCATGAAACAACGTAATATTTTAAAACAAACGACAGTGTAGTTACTCGCGTCAGTTTCCGTCTTTGTATATGACTTCGGTCTAAGCAACCCGATTATGTTCGACAATCATCGTTCCCATGTCCGTGTATACGACACAATGGCGGTTTATACGAAACACTCATTGTAGGTGTGCTCTCAAACTTTCAATTCTTTATTGTCCTTGAGTTATACAACTCATCGGAATACATCTAGTACGTATACATGTACATTTGTATACACAATATATCAAATTGTATAAGATAAACAACAGGTGAGTGGACAGGAGAAGATAGGAGGAGAAGAAATTACAAATAAAAATCATATATATGTAATCACATTATGAGATGCACATGTTATTAGAAAAATACTATAATCATATTATTGATTTACAATGCTAAACTTCGTATTTTCACAAACAATATTCCCTTGTTTATTTTTCAGAATTTTTCTGCAGATCTTGGGGATTATATTAGTTATACCGGTAGGTGTTATTTGGTGAATAATTGGATAGTTGAAAAAATACCGTCAGTTACAGCTTGTATCGCTTTAAGAACACCAACAAGTTATAATTCAATTTTTGACTAAAATATTGCTTGTGTACAACATCATATAGGAAAATTAACATTATAAGAATACATCTCTAGTAAAAACATCAAGTATTGCGCCTATATATATACAAAGCATGCATATAATAAACCTTTTCCGTTTCGAAAGTTTAAAAAAAAAAGCATTGGTTACATGTATCGACCTTGATAATCTGTATATATGTTACCCATCATTATTATATGATTAGCTGACTGAAATGTTGATAGTATATAATATTTACATTGTTTATATACCCCCACAAACAAAGTTGGAATCACTATGTCCTGTCAGTCTTTCTGTCTGCAGACATGATTTTGTCCGGGTATGATCTAAGAAATTAGTGCAAGAATTTTTTCTGAAAATCCGTACACTTATTACTCACCATCTAAAGATGTACACCTGATATTTTCATATTGAATGGACAATTTTTCTTCAAGTTACAGACTTTTTTTCTATTTATGGACATCGTCATGTCATTTATTAAACTAAAAAATGTATATCTTAAAAATTCTTGAAGAGGAATGCATTGTTCTTAGACTGAAGTTGTGCATTTCTCATTTCAAATTAGTACATTTAACGTATTAGAAAGTTATGCTAATTTCTATTTTGTTTAAGAGTATTGTTTGAGAATATTTCAAAAACAGATTAAACGATTTGAATCAGACCTTCTACATATTGATCACTGTTCGTTATCTTCACCTTTCACCTTCTATATACAATTTTGATATATTATTGGCACACTGATTTTGACTACTGATAACTTCGAGATACAGGACTCACTACGGGTGTGACCGGTCAACAGGGGATGCTTACTCCTCTTAGAATATTTAAAAATCCCACAACTCATATATCCGGGGTCTGTGTTTGCCCAACTCTCTATTTTGTATTGGTTGTGGTAGTTATGAGATTAATTACTGTTCATTATCTAGTGAATGTATGAATATTTCCATTTTCTATATATCCATTCTCTGTTGGTAGGGGTGGGGGTTGTTGCTGTTCATACTCTAGCAATTGTTAAATCATGTACCAAATTAAGAGAAATGATAATAAACATCAAATTCTCTGAAAATCCTATCATTTTTGGTAGTGTTTATATTGAGCATCACCGGAAATATTTTGATATCTGACTGATTCATTGTCTTTTTTTAACGAAAAATTTTCAATAAAAAAATAATACACTAGATGACGATTTGATTAAACAACTTCTGGTTTGATCAGAGGAAGTCTGTTTTTTATCCATTATGTAATGTGCCCCGCTGGGGGTATTAGTCCCGAAAGGACTGTTCTAGTTGCCTTTGATATCTCAACAAATTGTAATGATAGCCAATTTCTCATGTATGCGATGCAGTTGTGAACAGTGCTTGTATTAATCTGGGTAAATGTAGTATATGTATATCCTTTTTAACAGCTAGGAATGACTACAGAAATGAAA
Organism: Ostrea edulis; assembly: GCF_947568905.1. NCBI lineage: Eukaryota > Metazoa > Mollusca > Bivalvia > Ostreida > Ostreidae > Ostrea > Ostrea edulis. Next base: position 43,699,642 of record NC_079164.1, read on the forward strand.
TTAAAATATAAATGTCATTTGTCAAAATACATGAGGATATGAACTGCGATGATACTTTTCATGAAGCGCTTCATAATGTACATGTGTGCTGGCGTAAAGCCCTCGAGTCTTAATTGAATGTACATACGTTGTAATCGCAAACAATCACGAACTTAATAACGTCATATTCTAACAATGTCAATGTGGAAATTACTGTATCTATGTTATGTCAAGAAATGGCTATTGTAGAACCTATTTACTGGATGTAAAATTTCCTATAGAAAGTTTAACAAGATTTTGAAAATTCCCGTTAGGATATTGCTATCTGAAAATATATTTTCCAAAGATTTTAGTTCAAAGTTCACCTGTGAGAAAGGTAGTTTTGAACATTTCACACTCGAAAACTTCACCTTTCCTTTACATCGTATACGGAGGGAAAATGTAACGAGGCTTTCGTGAATAAAGTTGTGAGGAGAAAAAATCTTTGAAGTATACGATCCTTACAACGAATGTTGGGAAACTCCCTGGAGATTTGTAAAACCTACAATACCAGTCCATGGAAAAAAACAACCATACACACTAAAGTTCAACAAGCAGGTGTTCATGTACATGACACGGATACTGCGAACCTGAAATATCAAGTTACGTCACAACGCTGTCTTAATCATATAAAAAACCTAAGTAGTACTGCACGACTCACTAGTAACAAAATCATCAAAGAAATGGATAGAGTATCTATCTATCTATCTATCTATATATATATATACCAGATAATTTCTTATGATCAATGGATATTTAATCCTCCTTGTGAGAACAAATGAGAGAAGGGAAAAGAAACAGCGTATTGATTAAGTATAATTGCTTGATAACACGCTCGTCACAAGCTTACGTAGAGCGTTTTTCATAAGGAGTTTGTTTTCTATAAAATTCATTAGCAAACATGACAAAAAGGTCATGAGTTGTATCAGCCATCAAGCTATGATATACATGTACTTTCTTTTGTGTCGTATGAATAAAAGTTCCTAGATTAAAAATTGTGACAGGGGGCAAATAGACAAACCAGAAGCTCTGTGTGTAAAATATTTCCCATATACATGTACATGTATATGACTAAGTTCAACAATCTGTAAATTTTTCTAACGTCAAAGAAATTAGCAAATTGTTGGGAATCGAAATACTTGCAACACGCACATCTCCAGCTTAAGCTGATTATAAAAGCCTTAGCTTGAAAACAGTGAGGGGAGATGGTGAACAAACTATGTATTGGCTCAGTTATATTTCCTCAAAATTTACTAAGTTCAACAACCTGTTATTTTCTCAAAAACTGAAGAAAAGCAAAATCCTTGCCACATGAACATCTTTAATACTCATACAAAATTTCAGTAAAATAAGGTCCTCACTTGAAAACTGGGGGAAGAATTTTACGGACAAATCATACAATATTCACTTTCAAATAAAGTGTCAGCACTCCTAAAAGAGGTCGAATGGATCAAAATTACACCATGATCTAGAGTTACTCACGAAGCAGCTACACAACAATTTTAGCATGCTGTGAGACAAAGACAGAAAAGCCCTGAAGAATAGACGGACGTAGACATCGCTATACCATAATACACTGTACGTCCCGTATAAAGAAGTACACAATGTCAAGAAAACTATCCCATTTTCGGCAGTGAAATAGAAACTTTCGTATAATCAATGTCCTTGAAAAATCAGGATTAGAGATGCCCATACATTAGTTTTTATAAGGGTACCTGTAAAGTGCGAAACGAAATCAAAACGAAACGAAACGAAATCTACCGAAACGAAACGAAACCTACCGAAACGAAACCCAACGAAACGAAACCTACCGAAACGAAACGAAACAGATTGTATAATCAAACTCTTTTAATTATAATAATTAAAAATGGTATCTCAGGCCCCTGTTAAGTTTACACATATAAATAAAATTCGCCTCCCCTTTGATGTAGGCTTTCGGCTTGACTGATACAAAGTTTTAAAAGTTGGAAAGGGGGGGGGAGGGTAAGCACAAAGCACATAAATACCATGTACAATTAGCTTCGGATCCATAAATTTCAGAACGGGAGGTTACAGTCTCACAGGTCAGAGGTCTGGGGAAACACACTAAACGAGGGATGGGGTCGTCGGCGCTGGATCCCCTTTTGGGCATAAATACATGTTTCAGTATTTTTGTTCTAAAGACAAATATATGTATACATGTGGATATTGTGTATTTGTATGTAGTATATCAAACGGTGGATTCTGAATATGTCCTCCCGTTCTCTTTGTGATTTCTGCTTAAAATCCCCTTGTTCATAAGCCTTTTCAGTTTACAAAATGCCGACCTCCTCCTAATATTATTGCATTAAAAAAAATCCGTTTTCCGTCCCGTTTTCAATTCCCCGTCTTAGCAACACCCCAAACGTCAATCTCTCACCAGAGGGCGTATTACACTACGCTACAACGATAACTCTGGGTAGAGATTGCCCAAATGTATAGAGTTTTTCCATTATTGAAAGTACTCGCACCTCAGCAGGTAGAGATAAAATAAGAGGTTAAGAGCTCTTCCTGCTTTCAATTTTCTCAGACACCAGCTTCTTCAAACAATGTATCTATGCCCAAAGGCGGATCCAACGTCGGCGACCCCACCCCTCGTATAGTGTGTTTCCCCAGATCTCTGAGACTGTAACCCTCGGTTCTGAAATTTATGGATCCGAAACTAATTGTACATGTCATTTAATCAACTACGGATATGTACTTTGTGCTTACTCCCCCCCTTTCCAACTTTTAAAACTTTGTAACAGTCAAGCCGAAAGCCTACATCAAAGGGGAGGCGAATTTTATTTATATGTTGTAACTTTCACAGGGGCCTAAGATACCATTTTTAATTATTATAATTAAAAGAGTTCGGTTATACAATCTGTTTCGTTTCGTTTTGGTAGGATTCGTTTCGTTTCGGTAGGTTTCGTTTCGGTAGATTTCGTTTCGTTTCGATTTCGTTTCGCACTTTACAGGTACCCGTTTTTATAAGTGATTGAATTACATTATTCTTAAGGACTTGCTTTGTGTCAAATAGTTTTTCATGTTATAGTGTCTCCATACCTGCCTTGTATGCACAAGATTTACGCTTGTTTTAATTTACACTGCCATCAACTTCAGTAATCAACGACTGTCTTTCCCCCCGTGACCTGTTACGCCCACGAATTCGATTCCACAATTCCCGCCTGACGTCAGAATCTCGAATGCAGAATAAGATACAGTTACAGAACGCCTGCAAACTGTCTCCAACGCTCTGGAAGTGCAGAAGAACCATGTCGGTGGAATTGAACTTTTCATAGAGGTTGTGGTTCAGTGTTTTAGAAATAGCGATACCATAGCGAACTGTACCCGCTACCCGGAGAATGACTATAACGAAGAAGATCATGATATATAACTCGTCCTCTTCTCGGAGATGATTGCGACTTCGATCTTTGAATCGCATTGACTGCAATAGAAAAGAAAAATAAAAGTTTAAAAATTAATCTGCGATAAATGTACCAATTAAGTATATTAACAGAGATTGATTCATTTTAATTTGCATAAGAAGAACATTTATAAAAACATACCAGTAAAGAAATACCATTTTTAATATTGTGAATTATTACGAAACCGGAGTTGTATTGAAATACAATGCGTTTAAATGCACAACACAACAGTGAGTATATGTATATATCATGTTTACCGTTTTAAACATGTAGAATTTCATGATTAAGTAGAACGCCATGGTTAGGAAGTAAGTAAGGATTTCCCAGCCCTTTCCCGTAAATGTCATCCAGAATATGACCTGTTGGGGCTCTAGACAGCCCTTAATCCAGCACCATGGTCCACTACTGATAGAGAAATCCTCTCCGAGAGCGTTGAGAGAGATCGCTACCAGCGTTATAACCACTGAAAGTTTTTATTCAATAATAGAGTTATCAAGCCAATCAATCTGAATAAGGAGAATTGTTTATAAACTTATCTGCATTTCATAAAGTTTTCATATGGCATGTGATGCACTACATATTACGTACACTAACGTTTGTAATGCTTACTTTTAAATAGCAGACATTTAACACCAGGTAAATATTCGATCTATCGCCTATCAATCTCTGACTTGACCCAAATCAGGCTAGACTACCTCAGACCACACACTTGACCCCATTATTTACTTATTTTCACAAAACAAAAGTAGCCGGCTCTTCTTTAACAAATATCACACATAGATATACATTTAAGTGGCACTTTTATTGAGTTAAATTCCTGTGCATGAACTACATGTATATTAACATAAATTTAGATTTTAATTGGCAATGCTATGCATGCGTTTTGTATACTTACACGGTACTCCCCAGGCGACAAGGTGATAGGTGACTTTATTAAGGAGATTGGACCACTCCCTTTGCGAGATTAAAGTCATGAGAATATGGATCATAATGATGTTTGTCCAGAAGAAAGAAGCCAGAGACGCGAACGTGGTGACGCAGCTCTGTATGACACAGATCTGATCGTCCCGCAGATGGCAGTCCAGAGACATGTTATGAAGTTTATTCATGTATGAAGATTCATCCCTCAAAGCATAGTGCAGGGCCCCCACAAGGTTACCCACGGCATTCAGCAAGTCGGCTATAGTCAAGTACACCAGAAGCCGCCTCGTCTGGTTTTTGGCCACAGTAACTATACAGTATGTGACGAAAATGACCACTGCCCCAATAACAGACAAAGAACTACTCACTAGTGTACATAGTAAGACTGTAGGGGGAAGATTGCTCGGGTAGGAATCAGTCTGATTGCTCCAATCCGAACTGTGGTTTGCCGACATTTTTTCCTACTTTCTCTTTAAAAACAACAGTAGGTTTCCCCGTTCAATGAATTTATAAATAGAAGCATCTTATTTGACGTAATTTCTTGGCGGGCTTTTTTATTTAATTGTTTCTAAATGCGGTTTTCAATTGCACAAAATAAAGAATGTAATCTGGAATTAGTACATATTTCACACCTCGAACAAAAGATTTTTGCATGTACCAAATAACTTGGTAGACCCCAAGTCCAAGCTTCATGGTTGGGTGATTGTGTCTTTGTATTTCTAATCATTAGACCAATAATTATCAATGATTGGTAACAATCAAGGAAGGGCGTCGCGGTTTCTGAATTGAATATTAAAACAAAAACACAAGAACATGAGTTCCCAAAATATGCTCTCTCTCTCTCTCTCTCTCTCTCTCTCTCTCTCTCTGAGGTATCTGTTATACCCCATCACTAACAATTCATGAAAATAGTATAGGATGTGTACTCACCATCTTGTGTTCAGGCATCGGTCACAAAGTGATACATCCAGCAATCTATCATTTGAAACAAATTTAAAAGACACAGGGACGGTTTTATATCACTTTATCAGCATTTTCTGATCCGTTTTTGTTGGTCATCCAAATAGTTTGTTTTCAAAATCATTTTCAGAAATGATATATAGGATACGGATGGAAGTATTTTCTATAATGCCCGAAAATGTCCAAAAGAATAGTTTTAGTAAGTTCTTAACTTAAATCTATGGCAAGCCCTTTTACTATTTATTCATAAAATAAGATGTCTCTTTAAATAAGAGAGATATCTTTATTGATTAAAGAGATATCTCTGTAAGTTAGAGAGATATCTTTTTACGCTAGGGAGATATCTCTTTTGATTAAAGAGATATCTCGTTAAGCAAATGAGATATCTCTTTACGCTTGGGAGATATCTCTTTCTCTTTGAGAGATATCTCTCAAAGCTAGAGAGATATCTCTCAGAGAGAAAGAGATATCTCTCTAGCGTAGAGATATTTTTCTATCGATGTAAAAAGAGATATCTCTTTAAGTAAGAGAGATATCTCTTTAAATTTTCAAAAATAGATATCTCTTTAATATAAAATATTAAAGAGATATCTCTTTCGATTTTCCCCCCGGTGATCATAATGACTTCTCCCTGTTGCATTGTCAGTGAAATGATGTAACCCTATTTTTTAACCAAGCAAAATACTTCTAGCCTACAAATGGCGGGTAAGGTTGAAGAGGTGGTTGGGGTAATATTGTCAAGTTGCCGAGAGGCGAAATCTAGTCCAGCTTGCATATTTCATCAATTTATTGTCTTTGTTTTCTGTTACCTGTACATATATACATTTCACATGCGGTAAAAAGCAAAATCTTCCCACGGGATTGCAGTCATCAGGGTGTTGCTAAAACGCGGAACGGAAAACGAAACGGAACAGAATTTAAGAATTAGAGTGATTAATGTAGATAACGGTAAAAATCGGGGGGGGGGGGGGGGGGGGGGGGGGGGGGGGGGTCCATTTTGATTAAAATCAACAATTTGGGAATTGTTTACAAGCGATAAAACAACTTTATCTTAAAATTTTGCATTATAAATTGATTAATCGAATTTAGTTAAACGTTAGTATAAGAATTTACAAGGCATTGTACAAGAATTTCGAAATTTTGGCAATGACAGGGGTGTTAGCGAGCAGTGACACCTAACCTATGGGTAGAGAATGAAAAGAACACACGTGGTTTATCCCCCCCCCCCCCCCCCGGTGGCAAAACGTCATTAACGAACACGTACACGTATTTACACATAATACCGTGTATGTGTGTACTTACAACAAGGAGTGTGATATGTATAAAACAATAATAATTCATGATCTTATTTAGTCAACAAGTTAAACATCTTTTGTCTGATTTATCATTTTTTAACTAACAGGGGATTTAGTAACCGCAACACTCCAATCCTAAATAGTGAGGACTTCTGGCAGTTAATTTTTAAACTAAATACTTGTATAGTTTAATATTTGGATTAAGAATGAGATGACTTTGAATTCCATTCAAGTATAAATTCTGTGTTAGGTTTTTAGCTACTTCATATATTATGAAATAAATCTGTTAATTCCTCTTACTATTGGTCGTAAACTTCACCCTAGTTAACATTGGTTTTGTTTCAATCTTTCTTTACTGCTGTATCTCTTAAGTTTCAACACTAATCCGCAGGATATCGGTAAATGTACGAACTTTCGCATAGATTCATCCCAAATGAAGCAAAACTTGTTTCTTCACCGGACTCGTTCGCTTTAAAATTTGATTTGATACATAAATGTATATTGTACCAGGTGTAGAACTAAATTCAAATTCACTTATCTTAAACATATGTAGTTCGATTAAAAGCACGTTCGATTTAAAAAGGCTATGTTTAGGGAAAATTGTTCAAAGAATTATTTTATCTTTTACAATGTTGTTTTCGGGGGAGAGTGGTGTACCTTTTATTCATTGGATGGGCTCATAAAATCTTTTCTTACCATACCCGCCAGAATAAAGTAATAAATTATAATTCAAGTCTTTTCAGTATGTTACCTTATTTATTTTTTCTTCATTTGTGAAACAACATACTGTCAAAATCGGGGGGGGGGGGGGGGGGGTCACAAAGCCGGGAAAAAAGATGGTGCCAATAGGCGCTTGCTTAATATTTTTATTAAAACTTACTATATGCAAAATATTAAGCAAGCGCCTGTTGGTATATTCATCCGCAAAACACACCGTGTAAAAATACATAATAATACTTTAGTATGAGGTATCAATATGAAATGGTGGATTCTGAGGATGACTTCCTGTTCTCTCTGTAATTTCTGCATTCCTTGTTCAAAAGAAGCCTTTTGATTTTGCAAAATGTTGACCTCTTCATGACATTATTGCCTATATTTTCCGTTTTCCGTTCCATTTTCCGTTCCGCGTTTTAGCAACACCCCAGCCATCATGGTAAGATTTGCTTTGGCAGGCTTCCGTTTTAGGGAGGAGTACTTAAGTATTCAAACTAATAAAAATATTGGAAAGAGAGATATCGTTCTCTTTGAGAGATATCTCTTTTTCAACGATTAAAGAGATATCTCTTATACTTTGAGAGATATCTCTCTAGGAATTCTTAGAGAGATATCTCTTTAAGTGAAGGATATCTCTCTCAGAGTAAAAGAGATATCTCTCAGAGTAAAAGAGATATCTCTTTAAGTGAAAGAGATATATCTCTAAGTGAAAGAGATATCTCTTAAAGTATAAGATATATCTCTTAAAGTATAAGAGATATCTCTCTACGTGAAAGAGATATCTCTTAAAGTGAAAAAGATATCTCTTTAAGTGTAAGAGATATCTCTAAAGGTAAAAGAGATATCTCTCTAAGTGAAAAATATCTCTCCAAATGAAAGAGATATCTCTCTAAGTGAAAGAGATATCTCTCTAAATGAAAGAGATATCTCTCTAAGTGAAAGAGATATCTCTTATTTAGAGAGATATCTCTTAAGATTAAGAGATATCTTTCAATTTAAAGAGATATCTCTTTAAAATAAGAGATATCTTTAATTCAAAGAGATATCTTATTTTTCGAATAAATAGTAAAAGGGCTTGCCATATAAATCCATTTGAAAAGACATGACAGACATTCTTGAAACATGAATGAAGATATAGTGAATGTGTTCGAAAAACCTAATGATACTTGAAAACTACTCACTGTGCACCCTCACCTGGTTGTTGAATACAGGTAAAGTCCCTTTGAGGGCACAAATTATCAAACCCGACCAATACAAAATTGCACCAATCAAGATAAATGCTGATGATCTTGATCAAAGGATAAAAAATACGGAAATAAATTAAATAAAGACCACAAAGAGTTTTTATTTCTCGTACTAAGCATGTTGTTAAACTTTTTCTCGCCACTCTATTTGGTCCCTCGCTTTGCTACTCGAGAAATGTTTACTAACATAAACTTGGCAAATGGATCTAAACACATGAAAATCAATGCATTTATGGTCCAGATCGAAAACGGACACATTGTACGAGAGAAATTTCTTGGTGAAATGTACATCTTTATACAACGTCCGAATGACTAAATATTTCATAAGAGACAGCAGGTAATAAATGTAAATGAATGGATAATTTTGTATATCCTCTCTATACTTTGTAGCTTTTGATGCATCCAATATTAGGATGACACTTGCTACAAATATCTTTTTTTTAAAATGAAAACTTAATTACAAGAAAAAAAATATATAATAAATTGAAAAAAAAAAAATGGATTAAAAAATGTTTTTAAGAACAAAATTAATACAATTCACAGCGTGAAATGTAATTTACTCCCATGATTTCCCAAACAGTGGGTATATAATTATATATGGAGAGGTGCATAAGTAATATATGTCAACTATTCAACATCATATAATTTACGTCCCTGAATTTTTTGGAATTTTATAGTTACACTTGTAACAACCAAACTAAGCCAAAAATGTATAACTACATGTATATATCAACCCATTATTGTTTGTTTGCATTGTGTGTACTTAAACTGGATGAATATGTAGTGTGAACTCAATACATGTATGCAAGTCAGATGGATTTTCAAGGACGAAATGGTGTTAAAGTTGTATATCCATTCCCCCTGAAAAATCAAATTGCTTGACATTTATTGTCTTGCGCTGCAAAGAACATCAAATTACATGTAACAGAATCTGGCTTGCTACTCCAATGTACATGTATAATACGGAACATATTGCCCACTATAGTTGCCTGAATTGGTTGAATTCCTATATGCGTTAATAAACAAGATGTACATGGCGCACAAAATGTATTAATGTTTTACACTGTGGATGGTATTTGCAATGAAAACAAGTCCCATATTTACATACTACAAGTGCTTTAACAACTCAGATGGCACATCACAATTTCACATAAAGTGTCACTACACTAGCGCACACACCAGTCTGAGGGCTAAGTGGGAGAATGGATGGTATGCCCACATTGTGAATTCGAACCAGGGAAGATAACAGGATATCGACATAACAATGTGGTACTCACTGGTGCCGAAAGTCTAAATGCGTGGATGACCTAAGGTTTTGAAATGGTTTGAACTTATCTGATGCCCCTCTTCCTACCGGGCATTGTACTGGGTAACAGTACCAGTACTATCATGTACCGCCCGAGACACTCCTGACACAGCCTCGCTTCCGTTTAGAAGAGTTGGATTGGAGAGAGAGAGAGAGAGAGAGAGAGAGAGAGAGAGAGACGTGCTGTAGGTAGTGAGTCTCCAATCCATATATTAGTACATTGTACCAAAGACAAATTTACCGACTTTTAAAATTTGGCGACCAACTTCGCACAACCCTCCGTCGTTCAAAAAAGATGGGAGAGAAACAACGGGCAAAACGAGATCCAGATATTCTTTTATCTCCTCTGGTCCGACAGTGCGACGCGGAAAATGGAAAGCTGAGGGCATCATACAGCCTGGACTGGGTATCTAGCCAAATACCAGAGACGTTGAATCTGAAGATAAGCAAGATGTGTTTGTGAAACATTGATGCCGCCGAGTTAAAACATTATAGTGAATTTTGTACTAGCAGGTAAGAGGTCAATTACAAGGTCAACAAATTTTATACCAATGGAAAGGTATTCTCATAGGAAATACTTATGCTAAATTAAAATATAAAAGCAGTGCCTTACTGTTTAAAAGACATGATGGCTCATATTATAATTTTCTAAAAGGTCAAAGGTCACCAGGTTAAAGGTTTTGGTACTAATGGAAAGGTTTTGCCACAAGGAATACACATATCAAAGTTTTTCTTATTTTGTTAAAAAATTACCAAGGTTAAAGTTTTTGTTGTTGAAAATTTCTCAAAATTAGGTTAATAAACTTGGTATCTTTGGAAAGGTCTTCTCGGGAAAATGCACGTGCTTATCATAAAAACAGTACCTCTTACTAATGTTAAGCAACAATATCATACAAGATGTGTTCTTAAAACTCCAATGCCCTCAAAAGTGCATATACTGATAATATAATATGGGTATTAACATTAAAAGATATTACTAATCTGGACACATCCTAGAGTCAAAAACCCTGAGTTGTGAAATCATTATCATAATTTTGACACCACCCTGAAACCAAACCCTTACCCCATGGATCATGCAATTTACAATTTTGGGAAAAGACTACCTACTCCTTACAAATATCCATTTAGTTTTAATTTGATATCAATAGCACTACAGAAGATGTTAATTAAATGTTTTACATATAAACACTATATACTAAGTTTGGCCTCGCCCTGGGGTTAAAACTCCTACCCCAGGGATCATGAACTTTACAATTTTGGTAGAAGCCTTCCTGCTCTACATCATTATGCATTAAGTTTTTCGTACACATGTGTGGTTCGAGAGAAGAATTTTGAAAATTGGTCAATTTTGGACAGTTTTTGCCCCGTCCCAAGGGTGCAGGAGTCCCGAAATTTACAATTTACGTCCCCTTTCTCCCAAGGATACTCCATACCAAATTAAAAAAGAATTGTAATAGTAGTTATCAAGAAGTTAAAAATGTTCAATTGTGACGGACGACGACTCAAGTGACTTAAAATATGGCCTATATTTTTGTTTTCTGAAAGAGACCAAAGGTCAATTGTAAGGTCACCAGTTCAAAGAGTTTGGTATGAATGGAAAGGTCTTGCCACAAGGAATGCCCATGCCAAATATGAAAGACAGACAGACGGACGAACGGGTCAAAAACTAGATGCCCCCGAATATTCGATTATGAGAGTATAAAAATGCTAAGCGCAGATTACTACAACTAAAGGAAATGCATACTGCCATGTAATGTAGTAAGATGATTATAAGTGCTCGTCTCTGGGTTGACGATACCGGAACAAGGAAGGGTAGGGCAAATGAGATGACTACAACGAAAATTAAACTGTAATTAACCTAATTCTTGTATTGGTAGTATTGTAGAAATGACGGCCTGTGTGATAAAGAACACCCATAATTATAATATAGTAAATTAATAGCAATCATTTTGATTAATTGATGTTTTCCGCCACACTCAACATTTTTTTCAGTTACCTGGTGGCGCCCAGTTTTACTGGTGGAATAGAGAACCCAGATACAATGCACCTGGGAAGAGACCACCGATTTTCCGCAAGTAAACTTTATCACTTACCAGCGCGAGCGGTATACGAACCCGCGCCCACCAGAGGTGAGAGGCTGTGCGATTTTGAGCGCGATGCTCTAACCACTCGGCCACGCAACTGCTACGATTATTTTGTGTCAATAAAGGCTAATGCTCTATACTCCTTTACAGTGCGATCGTTTTCAATGATGTTGAAAGAACGTTAAAATAATTGTGTAGAGTTTTAACGATTCTTGAAGACAGTTGTTGGTTACCGATGAATTCGGCGAAGGTTTCTGACCAGACCACCATCAATATCTAACATGGAGTAATTAATCATTTAGCATTCATATGGGATCAATATTAACTTTTGATACCGCGACACAGGTTCCAATCAATAATGGAGGTAATCAACTTCTCTAAAAAAAAAAAATAACATTTCAATTCCACAGATCATTCCATCTTGTCCACGAGGGGCCATTATACCAACAATCCAATTTTAAGAACCCATTGTCGTAGATAACGAGAAGATCGCTGCATCACGACTCTGGGTATTACCTTTCCATTTGGATGCAACATATACACTCTAGGAAATTTGACCAGTTCACTAGAAAATCATGCGGATCGATATGATGGGACTTTTTTCAAATACACAAAGACGCACAAGCAGTCATAGACATCGTTCATATACACGATGTTACACTTAGATTTAGGACACGTCTTAGTCCTGAGATAGCCTCATGAACATGCCTGACTGCAGTTTTCCTAAAACTAGTTGATACAACTTGGTACCTGTCTACCACTAAGGGATGTATTTACATGTACTGTTATTTCAGAATACACACACGCGCGCACGTTTATTGAGTGTGTTGCATATCCATGAACTTTAGGACATCAAATATTTATTCAAAACGATTATGGTAGATCTCTATGTGACACTTTGCTTCATATATAGTAAACTATAAATCACACTTCTGCTATTTTTTGCGAACTTCAGTGCACAAAATTTTTTTTAAAAGAAATGAAAAACGGACCACATAACAATGTAAATCGGATAAGGATACGCATATTGTGATGAATATTTTAAAAATCTATAGGGCTCATCCAGAGGCTCGGTGGAGGAAGACACGAATTTGACATAACACATTAAACACGTCAAAATTAAAACAATTTATTTCAACACGCAGGTTAAAAAGAAAATGATAGCTACAATCTTTACGTCAGATCATCAGATCAATATTATCCGTATTCTACACAATCATCAGTATCAAATGCAAGGGTCAAATATGTTAACATTGTTTTACATAAAATATCCTTTTCAACACACACTAAATGATATATTGTATACTACATATACATTGTTTTCATTAGATACCAAAACATCGATATTAATGTACGTAGAGTATAGTGGTTTGCTAATAAAAGCTACTAGTTTTACACAATAATATACTAATTTTACATTAAACCTACAGAAGGATCTACGTTACGTTCTATAATACTTTGCATCCAATGTTAACGGATCCACGGTGACTTATTTTAACTTTAATATACGATGTAGTTATAAATCACAATATTGATGGATTAATACTTCAGATATCAGGGAATCAATCAATCAGACATCGTGGAGTCAGACATCGTGGTGTCAGTCGTGTTCTTTCTAACACAGCATTGAAATCGGACATCGAGAGAATCAACAATATACAAGTCCATAAATAAACAAGTAATACCGTGTTTCACATCAGACGTGAGGTTACAGGGATACTTTATATATCATTTTGTTTTACACACAGGAGATATATTCAATGTAGATAAATAGATAGATAGATACATGTAGATAGATGGATATAGACATATATAATATACATAGGCCTACTTGATGTAATATATTATTAGATATAGAGGGGTCAAAGATTTATGTTTATGTAACAGACACACATCAATATTCCGGTCATTTTATAAGCATTGAGAGAGTCAAATATGTAATATGGATATGAATTAACAACAACGTTTCTTTGTTTTCATAGGTGAAACAAATACACAGTAACAATGAAACTATTAGAAATAATTTGCCTTCAGCCCTCAGGCGCTTACGGAGTGTGATAATGAAAAGAGTACGTGTTGTTTGTTTATATACATACTTAATTAGATACTTAAAGGCATAGGGTCTAAGATATTAGTGAAATTTTGCATGTTTCAAAAAAGTTGGTGAAATTTAAGATCGTAACTAGAAAATCACAAACAAACAGTTCTTCAGAATGTTTACAAACACATTGGATACGATAGTAATTACAAAATAATTCCCTGTTCTCATTTGCCTAAACTGGTATCCTGTTGACTTCGCATCTCTTATGTTTGTGTGTAGCCACCAATCAGCGGGGTATCAGTTTAATATATTGTCCTTCAGACAACATTTTTGTAATGGGCTAAAACGCCAAAATGACTTCAATTTCAAAGCGCTGCAGCTATAGATAACTCATAATTAATACTACAAATTTGTTTTTTGGAGTTCTTCTTGCAAAATATTGTGATGTCATTTTTGAGATAAAAGATAGACACTATGCCTTTAATAATATAGTTAAAATATAACAAACGGAGAGGTACCATTTATTAAGACTATATAAATATATTTCATTTTAAAAAAAGAAAATAGTTCGTTGAAAACATAGAATTTGAAGTTCAAATTATACTTACATTAGAATACATTTTTATAAGTGAGCTTGAAGGAAAAATTTTGTTAGGGTTATACATGTATAAAGGTCAATAATGGTCGGACATGATATGCCAATTATAATGAAATCTTTTGTTTCATGCATGCAAAGAGTATTATCTGAAACTAAGTATGTAATAAGCTGAATGAAAAAGTGAAGATAACAGTGATGAATCTCATAATTCCCACAAAGAATACAAAATGAAGAGTAGTACAAACACGGACCTCTGGACACACAAGGGATGGGATTAGGTGCCAAAGAGGGGTAAGCATCTCCTGCTACCGCGTATTTACAATAAAAATGTCAAATGAAATACAATGAAAACAAGCTATGACGCTGATCATTAGGATCCGAGACGAAGTTAAAAAAATTTCTGAATCGGTTATAATTGCCCCAATGATTGAGACAGTCTACAACAGCTATTAGTATAGATCAATCTCGGTTCATTTTTGTTAGTGATAGCTCTTCCTTGAAGGCGTAATTAGAGGTTTTGTCACAATCAGCACGTCTTCCTCTTACTGTACACGACAAGGTTCAAGTATCCTACCCTCTGAAATAAAATTACATGTGATGAAATGTTGCCCTTGCTTAATGTATAGTGTAATGCTTTGTGAAACAGTTTTTAACATAAGCACGTATATATTTAAAAGAGTCTGTCCAACATAAGTCGTGAGCTGCGTTCTTATTTTGCACATACTTATAAATAATATTGAAAGTTTTATATGCATAACCATTTAATATAATAGCTAAATGAACATTACGCTTTCATTTAATAGCTAAGTGAGCATATACATGTAATTGCTCATCTGGTGATGGTGTTCGTTTGGGGAATAGTGTGGCTTTATTAAGCCATCATAGAGATGGTTACACAACAGGTTCATTTAACTTAATAATAGATTCGAGTAGTGTCAGTGTTCAGGAACGGAAAAGATGAAATTTAGACATGTATATCAAAATCTTCCTAAAATATTGACTATAGTGCAATTTTGTCGTTCAAAGAATCTGTGATGTTCCGTACAGTGATGAGAAGTATTGTTAAAAACATTTAATTTTCAAAACTAGAGTAAATTCTATTCTTTATGAGGTCCTTGGAAATTGAGAATGTTTCTTAAAGGGACATGGACACGATTTGAGTTGAAAATTGTAAAATTTTATTTTGTTTTTAATGCTTAGAATGCTCAACTAAGGTAGTTCTAATTGTCAACAAAAATTTAAGTGTCAGTTGTCAAAGTACGTGAGAGACAGAGCTCACAATTCTGTTATGTAAAAAAGGCTCGTACCATGTTTTTGTTTACTTAGGTTGAATATACAAATAAAAAGTTTCGGTTAAAGCAGATGTTTTCAATTAATAAGTTAATTCTGAACACAATTGATTAGTTTCTAGTGTTTGGCACATCTCATTTTGTTTTAAACTTGCTATTTTCTATTAAGCAATCTATATGTAAATAAAATCATGGTACGAACCTTGTTTACATTACAAAGAATTGTGAGTGCTGTATCTCACTTGTAACTCAACAACTGCTATTAAAAGTTTGGTTGATCATTAGAAATACTTTAGTTAGCTTTGAAAACAGTAAAAATGGAAAAATAAAATTTCAAAATTTTCAGCTCAAATCGTGTCCCTGTCCCTTTAATGATCGAGGTTTTCAACCGGTCGGTTTTCCTCATGTAAGTTAAGTAGGGGTCGGAGCTAATTTAAGGCAGGTGTGAAGTCCCGAGCCCGAGGAAAGATTTCTAGTCAACTCGTACCCTGACCGACTCGTACCCAGGTCAACTCGTACCCAATAGGTCAACTCGTACCCAAAAGGCAAAAGTCAACTCGTACCCAAGAATCTGCCCATAATGCAATATATCTATGCGCATATAAGTGACATATCGCTTAGGTACGAGTTGTCATCATATTAAAGAGCAGGAGTCAACTCGTAACCAGATTCTTGGGTACCAGTTGACTTTTGCCTTTTGGGTACGAGTTGACCTATGGGGTACGAGTTGACCTGGGTACGAGTCGGTCAGGGTACGAGTTGACTTGACTCCCGAGGGAACCCTGCTAGCTTGTATATACCGTCCCAAATACACAGGATGTTATCTGTGTTACTTGCATTACCTGTACGTTTTTGTAAGAACGAAAAATTCATGGTAGTCATTTTTCGTGTGCAAGTCAATCGAAACGTTGATAATTAAATCTAATGAATCAAACATGTAAAAATTAAAGCTCGATAAATTTATCTTATATAAATGAGAACGCTTTGACAGAATATTCTTTATTCTAAGTTTTCTTGTATCCATTTAACTGCCTCCGTCAGATACCCGGTATCCGATGATGGGCTGCCAAACATATAGTTTCCGACGGGAGTTCCTGCGTACTGCGGTAAATTTTCTGGCTATGTACCGATCATCGTCCCACGCCCCGTGATGACTACATGTATTATATTCCAAAACTTTTTCATGTATTGCCATTGACTGAACAACAATATTTCGCGATTTTTGAGGATGTTTCTTGAACGGAAACAAAATATCGAGCAACAGTACACACAACTTACGCAGATCGGTTCTTTTGCTGATGGGTTGCCGACACATTGGGCACTGCTGGACACTGAAGGAGCAGTCAGTACAGAGGACCTTGTGCTTACAGGGAATGAGACGGGTGTTAGCCATGGAGTCCTTACACCGGACACAAGGGATGGGCAGCTCGGAGAACAGTTCCTGCAAAACCTCAGCAGCAGAGGTCGATTGCCCAGCCCCTCCTCTCCGACTGAAATAAGACAAACCATCAAAATAAATAATGAACTCTGGCTACAATGATAAGTGAACCAACATACATGTTTAGACGGACATTGGGAGTAAATCTGCGAAATTTAACATTCTGTGAAATCACTAATTATATTAACGTCTAAATTTCGCTTTATTCGTAGGACGAATGCACTCTAGATAATGCCCACAAATTAAGACAGAAACAGGAGAAATAGAACTATGTGCACCATGGGATGATTTCAGCTTCTCCATCGTTACCTTCCCATATTTATGTAGCAATATTCCATCATTACCTGCATATGGTGTTTATATATCTCAACTGATTCGATACACAAGAGCTTGTTCTGCGTATAGTCAGTTTTTAAATCGGGGTAAGCTACTGACAAACAAGTTGATGGTACAGGGGTTTCAACAGTCTCGATTGAAATCAACATTTCGCAAATTCTATGGTCGTTATAACGATCTAGTTCGTCAATACAACCTATCATTGGGTCGAATGCTGTTTGACGTGTTTCATACCGATTGTTAAGCCGTTCTTGGCACACTGATTTTGACTGCGGATAACTCTGTTTACCTGATCAGGATATAGGGCTCACGGCGGGTGTGACCGGTCAACAGGAGATGCTTACTCCTCCTAGGCACCTGATCCCACCTCTGGTGTGTCCAGGGGTCCGTGTTTGCCCAACTATCTATTTTTATTGCTTATAGGAGTTATGAGATTGATCACTGTTCGTTATCTTCACCTTGCATAAAAAGGATTTGTCAACTCAGAAATCTCTATCTCTACAATATTAATTTCCAAGAAAGTACTAGCAGCTGAACCAACAAAGTCATGGACACAGTCACATGATTGTTGTATTTTTGTATCAAAAGACAATTTCAAATACAAAGTAAGTATGAACAAGTGAAGGTAACGAAATGATCAATCTCATAAATCCCAAAAGGAATACAAAATAGAGTTGAGCAAACACGGACCCCTGGATATACTAGAGGTGGGATCAGGTGCCCAAGAGGAGTAAGTACCCCTGTTGACCGGTCACACCTGCCATGAGCCCTATATCTTGATTTGGTAAACGGAGGAATTAAAATCAGTATGTGAAGAATGGTCTAACGATTGACGTGAAAAACTTCAGACAACATACGACCCTGTGATAGCTTGAATTTGCAAATAAGATAACTGTAACGACCATAGAATTTTTAAAGTGTGTGTATATTGTAAAACTAAATATACAGTCCTCATTACATTGGGGAATTGAATGTATTTCTTGCAAATATAAATGATCGTTATTCATAAATCGTTGATCAGGTTACCTTTAATATGCATAATCAACAAGGTGTTCATGTTCCATAATAGTCACCTGAATAACATACAACAACGCGCCAATAGAATCAAAGTATTAATATTTAGGTTTTCTTCGTGGAGTGAAGGAGTAAACAGATTAAAAATCAATGCATTTTCACTACATAAGCCATAAAGCTCCCATCCCGGCACCATAACCTTGAAGCCACGAATTTCATTGCTCCTCATGACTATACACACAGTGTCCCTGAGTAAAGCAGGTTTGTAAAGATGAATAATTTTAAACGTTTTGACCATCAACCCAGCACCATATCCCCTGACCAAGGAACTACAATAAAATCACTATTATTCAATGGTGTTTCCTTGCGTAAAATCAAGGCATTTGTTACACTCGTGCTACAGGAGAGAAAAACCATAAAGTCATTTAGACTATTGCCCACTCATTCTGTGTCTTTTATCATTCTAACGTAAGGCTTCAGAAATACATGTAGTTTGCAAGATTGTAAATACAAGGTTTTTCCTCTCTTTCCACTAAAACTATTTATATATGTTCGAGATAACAATTGAATAAGTTTGCGGTTTAATACATGACAGTAGCAATGACATTCATAAAACCGATGAGTTATATGTATCGCAAGTCATTGACTTTAAAATATCTTCCATGCCAAAAACTGCTCTCCGTGTATGATTAAAATTCATTGCGTAAACCATCAAATCATAATTCATGACATAGTTCAGGTGTTTAACTATAACATTCAGTAGATATATTCCATGCATATAAAACACTTACAGTCTTCTAAAAAATGTTAAACAATTTCCGAATAATCAGCAATTCATTGAAGCTTGATAGATCTCATTGTCTGAACGTTAGAATGACAGAGCAAAGGAAAAGGTCATCATGCACAGCAATGTAGTGCTCAGGGTTGATCGTGTGTAATAGATAGTATAAAAAGAATGTCAAACTGACAATAGATTACCCCGTGGACGGCCTACTAGCTCGCCTGTTAAATTGAATCAAATAAGAAAATTACAGTAAACACAGAGTACTGTTATGATACATTTGCAGAATTGTAGATATTATTCTTGTGTTGTGAAACAATAATTAAATATTGTAAATAAATTACAAGCAATGAATTGAACCTAAAGACACTTCTGAGACAAGCTTACGTTTTCTGTATAAGGTTGACCACGGCCCTTTTTAGTTCTGCGTTCCTGCAGACATCCAACGGCGTGTTGCCTTTATTGTTTTTAGCCTCGTAATCGGCCCCCTTTTGAATCATCAATGCAGCCATATTGAATCGCTCTTGGTTCTGAGAACTCGGATTAAGAGTGAGGCCCAAAAGTTGGAGAAACTGATACAAAATATAAATGAATAAATGCAATAAATAATAATTAGATTTTGTTAAAAACAAATGTCCCCTCATCTCCCAAAACTGAATGCTTCAAATCACACCCACCCATCCATAATGTACTGTATGATATGGAGGAGAAAGCATGAGCAGGAACACAGCATTTATGAAGTGCACTTTGTGTATTAAGGAAAAGATGGAGAATAGATTCCATATCAATGTGACCTATGTTATTGTTGTATATGGTACAAAAATGATGACTGTTATGCTGAAGTACCAGTAAAAAATGAACATATCCTTGTACATGAAAAAACACACCCCATAAAACATCCTTCTTTAATCCAATGTAAATAGTCGGAAAATATCATATCCTTGGGTCAGAACAGTCTCAACATCAATAAATGATAATGAAGTATTGCACAAAATTTCAAGGCTATCCGATAAGTCATATAGAGGTAGAGGTGTTCACAAGCTATTTTACACCCTCCACCCCTCTTAGATCCAATATAACATCAAGGGTAACAATTGGATTCTCCTGTCCCTACAATATGCACATTTACAGATGGCAATTAAGCATTGTACAAAGTTTCAAATTTATCAAATAAGCCATATAGGAGGAGAAGTTTTCACATGCTATTTACATCTTGCACCCCTTTTAGATCCACTGTGACTTTTAGGAAACTAATTGGATCTTCACGTCCCCACAATAGGCACATCTACAAATGGCAAGTCAAGCACCGTACAAAGTTTCAAGTCTATCCAATAAGTCATACAGGAGAAGCGTTCACAAGATTTTGTGACAGACAGACGGACAAAAAGTACAGACACAATATGTCTCCTCCTGGATGAGGGGACACATAATGATACAGAGTCAAGGTTGTTCGAAAGTCTTCATTGAAATTATACACATTGATTGGGTATGTAATGTATACATCTCTAATGGTTTAAAAAAATCAAATTGATAACATCCTTGTTCAATGATGTAGCACTATTTGCATACAGCATCGTTCCCTCCAGTTTGCTGACGTCCGCCTAGAACCAGGTGTAACGGCGTGTCACCATCACTGTCCTCTATATTAAGGTCGGCTCCTGAAAAGTATATAACATATGCATAAGTTCTGTAAAAATGGTGTTTTAAAGGATTCAACGTCTTGAAAGCAATGGAAGCGAGAAGTTAACTTATACTGTTTATTGGAATAGCCAATTCTGTTCATATTACCTAGTTCTCCTCGCACATGTACTAAAACGCAATACAACGAAGGCGTATACTTATTATATTTTAAAAACTTGTTTCTTTCATAAGTATGGGTTTTGTCCCTTTATGTCTTCAACATATACGCATGAAGTTTTAGTACAATGTTTCTTTGTTATCCAGATATTTTATTAGAACTAATGATGTTTTAGTAAAAGAAAGAGCAGAGATTTAGTACTTTCCTAATCCGATTAAATATACAATGAAATCCTTTGTCATCTGTTTTCCAGTCAATTCATTATCTAGGTTTTCGAAATAATATTCCCACATCTGTCACTTTCCTTATATTTGAGCTTGTTTTAAGTGAAATTGTTTTTGGCGTTATAACATTTAAACAAGTGTAAATTACACGATAATGTGAGGACGTTTATGTACACGACTTATACATGCATTTCAGTACACACTCTGCGATTGGTCATTAAAATTCACATGAAATCCACAGTGATCAGATGAAGAAATCACGTGTACAAATTTACGAACCATTCATAATCAAAACCTTCGCCATGTCATCATATCCTTCGTGTGCGGCTAGATGCAGCGGTGTTAAGCCCTGTGAATTTTTTGCGTTTATTTGAGCTTTACCCTGAAATTGAAATAGAAAGTCCACTATCTTTGGTTAGTAAAGTCATATACAGTTGTCAAGAAACTACACTGTTGTATGGTTAAATAAGATGTGTTTGTTAAACACCGATACCCCAGTATAGCAGTCAAGTAATTATGGTACCCCAAAGAAAGGTCTTGTCATAAAGAATACACGTATAAAATAGAGAAGCATTCAAACCTTATGACCAAAGTTTAAAATTTGCTAAAGTAGGTCAAACTCCCAAGGTCATGAGGTAAAAATGTTTCTTACCTAAAGAAAGGACTTGTGAAATATAAAAGCCCTATCACTAACCATTCAAAAGTTATGACCAATGTTAAAGTTTTTCAAAAGATCAAACATTTTGTTTGACACAAAAAATGTCTTGTCACAAGGAACATAAATGTGAAATATGAAAGGCCAATTTATAACAAGGATAATGTTCTTTTCCGGACAAAAACAGATAGACGGACAGACTAAAAACTACATTATATGCCCACGAATCTTCGATTACGGGGACATACATTGTAGAAATAAAACTATGTTTCCCTCATCAAAAGGAAACTCCTTATTATCTTGTTGACAAAGTTAACTAGCCTTTAATATTAACACGTTCGCAGAATCTGTGTGGTCATTAATCGCAGCAATATGCAAAGCTGTGTAGCCGTCATTTTTCTTTGCATTCACAAGACTCGGATCCTTGGCAACTAACCGTTCCACAGCGCTGAAATGAGAAAAGTTGTCGTAATCTTTAATTTGAACGATTAATTAAAAACAATCTCACACTTCTTACCAACCAAAAGCACTCACAAATCATGGTCTTTGAAGGCAGCCCACATCAGTGGTATTTGTCCTCTTTTGTTAACAATTTTTAGATTTATTTGTGGGTGACTTAACAAAATGGCGACTGCCCTATCACTTCGTTTGGCAATGGCGTCATGCAGTGGGGTATCTCCTTCCACGTCCTGTAGTGATACAACAAAACGCAAGCTGTAATAGCAGGATTGTTTAGTTTTGTTACTATTCAAGATTACTTCAATAACTTTACCTCATTTAATAATTGATAAAGGGGCATGGATACGATTTGAGATGAAAATTCTCAAATTTCATTTTTCCATTTTAAATATTTAGAATGCTTCAATAAGGTATTTCTAATGGTCAGAAATTTTTTTAATGCCAGTTGTCGAGGTACATGGAAGATACAGAGCTAACAATTCTTTGTTATGTAGAGATACAGGGCTCACAATTCTTTGTTATGTTAACAAGGCCCGTCCACGTATTTGCTTACATAGGTCAAATATACCAGTACAAGTTTCGTTTAAAGCAGATTTTCCAAATTACAAGTTAATTTTGAACACAAATGAACAGTTTCTAATGTTTGACACAACTTATTATGTTTTAAATATGATATTTTCTATTGAACAATCTATATGTAAACAAAAACATGGCACGAGCCTTGTTTACATAATTAGGTATATAGAGTGCTGTACATATATGTATATCACTTGTCACTCAACAACTGATATTCAAATTTTGGTCAACGATAAGAAATACTTTGAAAAAAAATTCTCAGCTCAAATCGCGTCCATGCCCCTTTATCAATTATTAAATGAGGTAAAGTTAAATTTATCGCGTGATTGTAAAAAAAAACCTCCGCAAAACACAATGAAAGCTCTATTTCTATCTAAGTACACGGGTATTATACGAAAGAGTTAAAATAACGAAAAGTGATCGATGTAGTAATTCCTATAAAGAATACAAAAGTAAGAGTTGGGCAAACATGGACCCCTAGACACCCCAGAGGTGCAGGTATATGTTAATCTACAACTATCTTTAAACACCCGAATTCCGTGGGGATCCAGGTTTAGAGTAGGTCCTTAGTATCCCTTGCTTGTCATAAGAGGCGACCAAATGGGGCGGTCCTTCGGATGAGACCGTAAAAACGAGGTCCCTTGTCACAGCAGGTGTGACACGATAACGATCCCTCCCTGCTCGATGGCCATAAGCGCCGAGCATAGGCCTAAATTTTGCAGCCCTTCACCGACAATGTTGACGTCTCCATATGAGTGAAACAATCTCGAGAGGGACGTTAAACAATATTCAATTTATCAATTAAACGCCCGACGTAGACGGCGTAGAGTACTATTACGTCGGGCGTCTGTCGGTGTGCGCATCCGTCAGTTTACGATTCTTTTTGGGAAATAGCTCTTGGTTTGTATATCTACATCACGTCAGAGATTACCATTTATTCAAACGATGTAAAAGAATTGTCCCTGCTGGATGACGAGTGACATACCTTAAATTAAGTTCTAAAACTCGTGGCATTTTGCCATGTTTGTTAATCAATCTATTTATAATATAAAGCAAACTCTTTCAGAAAACACCATGTATAAGCTTGTCGCGGGCGTATTATGTACCGTTGTTATTACAAATTCAAATTATATGCGCTTTCAATTTCATAGAAGCGGGTAGTATTTGTTTACATTTTTGGTAGCAGACAAAATGTTTATGTGAGATCACAAACTTCGAGTTTAAGCAGATGTGATTTCACAATTTAGTGCACATTGCTGATTTCCATAGCTCAATTGAAAATACTCCCGCGTATCCTACATGTATATAGAATCTATTTTAAAAAGTATGTAATAAGAGACATTAATGTCCTTATAAACAGTGTGAAATCGTACGCAAGAACAGTATTTGTGACCTGTTTGTTGGGACTGGCACCGGCCTCCAGCACAGCTTTAAGGACTGGGAACAGCCCCGTATCCACGGCCAGATGTACAGCAGTCCGATCATTTTTGTTACTGACATTCACGTCGGCTTTGTTCTTTATCAAAAGAATAGCGGTGCCCTCTTCTTTCCTAGAACAAAACACATCTATGTAAATTAAGGATTATCTCCCTCAATCATAGCTCTTATCCTTGGACGAATTTGGCTCTAGTTTTTGGCACTCTAGTTTTCCCTTTACCTCTTACAAGTTTACTGTTATTTCGAATTTTCAAAATTTCGGCTTGAGCATCACTGAAGATATATTTTTTGTTGAAATGCGCATCTGGTGCATCAAAATTGGTACTGTATAGGTTTTACATATACACAACTTGTTACACTAATCTTTTCTTGATTACAGAAAGACAAATCTTTATTCACTTGCTCGGTTTTACTAACAAAACCATGTTGACTTATCGCATCACAGGGGCTTCTCCCGTTTGAAAAAAATGTAAACAATACTATATCTTAACGTTAAGATATAGTATTGTTACATATTTTTTTAAAATGGAAATACGCCTTTGTGATCACATTCATCACCGGTAATAAAATTGCACAATATCTAATATCAATATCAATCTGGATGACCCTCGTACCTTCTCAAATCCAGCAGTGAATATCGTCAAAAGACATGAATATTCATGAATCATGGAATGAACCAAAAAGCGAGTAATTCTGGATTATCTTTATGCATATATCACAATATGCCATTGAAAAACCTTGAACAACTGTTAACAAGTATATGCGGTAAATTCTGATTAAACAAAAAACAAACAAACAAAAAAAAACAAAAAAACTAAAATTTCTTATTTTTTCTGCCTGCAAAATTCCACCGCTAGTGCCCACGTATATTGTATACAGTTTCGCCAACATGTTCACAGAAGCACTAGCATGATACTGGCTATAAATAGCCACCGTCTAAAAAGCAGAACAGTAAAAGGCAAAAAAGAAAGAAAAAAGAAGAATGTAATATTTTACACACGTTTTCTGTAATCTTACATATGTCCTAAAATACCTTAAAATGTAGAAAAGGCATAAAAGGCTGTACCAAAAAAGCTTTGACTCTACTGTTGAAAGACAGGAGCTTTTGGGGCTTGACTCCAGAAGGCCTTAAGATAATCGTCATTTTCATTTACAATGACAAGATAATTATAGTAAAAAAAAGTCTATTTAGAAGACTTAATACCTGTCCTACAAAGTCTCTAGGGTCCAGGAGCTTCCGGGGGCTTAGCCTCCTGGGCTCCACTAGATTACGATCCAAGGTAGCCCTAGACCCCTACGATTATACTTAGTCATTTAGACCCTTTTCAGTTCATATCCTGGATCCATTCTTACAAAAAGTTCCAATATAATCGTCTACACGTGCCCACCGACTTAATTTCCTTTCAAATCATCAAGAATAAAAAATATTTCTTGTGACGATTTTACATTGCTTTCATATAATGCTTAAATAAAGACAAATATTCAATGCGTAAAATAGCGCGATGACTAATAGCAAAGGGTTGGAAAGTGTAATTATAAAAGAAACAATGACAATTGACTTTTTGTAAACTTAAACATTCAAAACTTTTGGAATAATTAGTTTTGCGTCCTGTGAAGTTATCATTACACTGTAGATAGGTATTATGTTGTCAACTTGACACCTATCCAATTTTGATACAACAAGATAAACCCAATCATTTGGGATATTTTTGAATTACTGTTTTTTGTTATTGATAAATATTGCTTCCCTAAAAGCTGAAAATATCAAACGAAAAATATTAACATGCTATCATACTTTCCATTGTGTAAATATGTTTTGAAAATAACCACATGTACATCTTAAATTTCCTGTCTTATGGTTGTGGAACTAAAATTTAATTTCATCGCAGAAGATTTTCACGAATAAATTTTTCTCTGTAAGATAATAGTACCCTGCTATGGCTACTAGTAGTGGTGTCATTCCATCGTCGTTTGCAGCATTTATATTGGCCCCATTCTGCAGCAATAGCCTCACAATATCTTCATGTCCTGTGTGTCCGGCAACCATTAAAGGGGTCAGGTTTTTGTACCAGCTGTTAACCTAAATACGTTTTCATTAAGAAGTATTTAGATATATATTACCCGTGATGTCGTATAGTTGAAAATGAGGACATAAAATCACTTATTTCAAAAGGTCTTAAATTCGGAGAACCCCAGTCTTTCAACTGGCAACAAAACTTCTGTTGAAGGTTAAGTTAGACGATGGGTTAAATATGAAAAAAGAGGTACTTGATACATTGTCAGAATAGATAAAAAGTGGAAGAGGAATATCAAAATCACGTATCACACACATCAAAACAAAAGTGCGAACCATCTATCTTTCTGTGTTTAGTAAACCAGAGGTGATAAAAGTATTAGACAGCTTACACGAAAAAACAAAGGCCCATGGGCCTTAACGGCCACTTGAGTATCATAGCCCTTACAGGGAGTCTCATATTTGCATCTAAGCCTTGATATGAAGTCTTTTGTACACATGATAATGATCTTTCAAACAAATGCATTCAATTCTTATCCAATTACAGAGGAAAGTTTGTAGCCTATAAATCATTTTGAAATTCTTCTTCTCTCAACACCCCCCCCCCCCTGAAATCCTAAACCCTTGACCCATGAATTTCACAGTTTAAGAAGACATCAGAACCATGCATTTAGTTTATCTCCCATAATTAAGAAAATAGATAAGAAAAAATAAGCTTTCTATATATTTCAGTATGTGGCCATATACATATAGGTCCTTCCGAAAAGTCTTAACTCTTGACCTAGGAACAATGAATTTCACAGTTTAGGTACAGAGCTTAATGGACATCATAGTCATGCATTTAGTTTTTCTTAAATATATATATAAGTTAAGAAGAAGATTCTCTCAGTTTTAATACATTTTCACTATATCGCCATTTTTGCCCAACCCTAGGGTCTGAAACCCTGACCCAGGAGCCATGAATTTCACAAGAGAGAGAGAGAGAGAGAGAGAGAGAGAGAGAGAGAGAGAGAACTTCATAATCATGAAAGGTGAAGATAACGAACAGTGATCAATCTCATAACTCCTATAAGCAATACAGCATTTACTTTTTCTCAAATTTATATGGGAATAGATACGAAGATTTTCAAATATTCAATACATTTTTACTTTACGGCCATCTTGGCCACGCCCTACCGTCTCAACTCAGTAGCCATGAATTTCACAGTTAAGGAACAGAACTTACTTGACATCATAGTCATGCATTTTGTTTTTCTCAAATATATATGGAAGTAGATAAGATTTTCAAAGATTTAATACATTTTCATTATGTGGCCATATTAGTCCCGCCTTAGGGTCTGAATTCACCCCTGACTCAGGAGCCATGAATTTCACAATTTACGCAGAGAGCTTAAGATAATAATCGTGCATTTAGTTCTTCATAAATATATATGGGAATAGAGAAGAAAATATTCTAAGAATTAATACACTTTCACTGTATGACTATATTGGTCCCGCCCTTGGGCCTGAATCCCTGACCCAGGAACCATCAAGAATTTCACAATTTACGTAGAGATTCATGGACACCATAGTCATGCATTCAATTTTTCTAAAATATATATAGGAGTAGAGAAGAAGACTTACTAAGATTCGATACATGTTCACTGTATGGTCATGTAGGCCCTGCCCTAGGACCTGAACCCCTAACCCATGAATGTCACAATTGATAGAGGGCTTCATGGACATCATAACCATGCATTTAATTTTTCTCCCACATGTGTGGTAGTACAGAAGATTTTTTAGAAAATATTACCTTTTTAGTATATTTGGCCCTGTCCATGAGGTTCCGAGGGTGGTAAGGTAATAAATTTCACAATTTATATTCCTGTTATCCTAGAGATGCTTCACACAAAAAATGGTACCATAACAATTGGCCTGTAGTTTTCAAGAAGTTAAAACTTTTAACGGACAACACACGATGACAGATGAAGACCAACGACAATAGGTCAGCTAAGTGACCTAAAAAAAACACCTAGGGATCCGATTTAAAATAGATCCTCAGTGCCCCTTGCTTGTCGTAAGAGGCGACCAAACGAGGGCGGTCTTTCAGATGAGACCTCAAAAACCGAGGTCCTATGTCACAGCAGGTGTGGCACGATAAAGATCCCTCCCTGCTCAGAGGCCGTAAGCACCGAGCAAAGGCCTAAATTTTGCAGCCCTTCACCGGCAATGATACGTCTCCATGAGTGAAAAATTCTCGAGAGGGACGCTAAACAATATACAATCAACCCAGCTGACAAAGCACCGATTGAGTTCACTTCGTACCTGGTACCCGTGAGGTTGCGAGAGCCCCACTCGTGCCATGGCCGCGTTAAAACCTTAAACGTAAACATATGTAGTGATTACTCCTTCCCAAACACTCGGTATTTAGAATTAAGAATCATGAGTCTTTTGGATATGACCTTAAAAACCGGAGGTCCCGTGTCGCGACAGGCGTTGGCACGATAAAGAACCCTGACTGCTACGGCCCTGATCGCTAAGTATACGTCTATATTTGTGGTACCTACCAATGGTGCCATCTCAATTTGATTGAATAATTATCGACGGGACGTAAAACAATCAATCAATCAATTGTAACAACATTGTCTTTATATGGCTCATTATTACAACTGTATTGTAAACGAACATGGCATTAATTTTACATTTGGTAATCCTCCTTATACTCCAACTTCCCTTTTGAAAGATGAAGTTCTTCAAAACCATGCTTCGTTAATATCCCAGTCTATGGGAGGAATACATATGAATTACCGTATCTATACTAAATTCCTATAATTCCACCCCCTCCCCCAAACACCACCTTACAAACAAGAAACATTGCTGGGTCCAGTAAACGTTCTACCAAGCATCTATCTTTGCTCCTCACGAAAATGTTAACTGATGTGAAGGAGAAACTTCAAACGTATTGTGCCATGACTAATACCAGAAGTGGTGTATTCTAAAAATTATTCTGATGAACTTTTAGTACATTTGAAAACACAATTTTCTCACATCAACAATATCAAAACGAATGGCTTTTCAGCACTTTACACGACCATTCCTCACGATAAATTTGCAGACTGGACTTTTTGACATCATAGAAAGGTTTTCTTCAATAAAAAAAGAAAAACTCATATCGTGTGATCAGTCATTCAAACAAGAGGCCCATAGGCCTTATCGGTCACCTGAGTACTAGTGAAAAAGTATCACTACTCCCAAGGGCTTTGAAATCTAGAAATAAATTCCTGTTCTAAATATCTAAGCTAAATTCTAATTTTCAGCAACAGTATTAAACAAAATGTATTCTTAAAACTTCAATACCCTCAAAACTGCATACACTGATGAAAGGTTTTAAATAATATAATAGGTGTATTAACATTAAAAGATATGACTAATTTGGACCCATCCTAGAGTCAAAACCCTGGGTTGTGAAATTCCATCATTTTTGTACATCCTTTTCTGCTATTCCTAAGTATGCATTTAGATTTATACAGTATCAGCAAACTTACACATAAACACTATATATTAAGTTTGGCCCCAACCTGGGGTCAGAACCCCTACCCGGAGATAATGAAATTTACAATTTTGGTAAAGGCCCTCCTACTCTACATTACTATGTATTTAGTTTTTTTTAAACAGATGCGGTTCTGGTTAAGAAGATTTTTGAAAAATTTTAATAACTGACCATTTTGGCATACCCAAATACCCCTGGGATCATCAAATTTACAATTTTGGTAAAGGACTACCTGTTCTTTCTAAATATCCATTTAGTTACAATAGCACTAAAAAAATGTTATCTAAGTGTTTTACTCATAAACACTATATAGTAAGTTTGGTCCCGCCCTGGGGTTAGGACCCCTACCTTGGGAATCGTGAAGTTTACAATTTTGGTAGAGACCTGCTCTATATCACTACGCATTTAGTGTTTCTTAAACATGTGCGGTTCTAGAATTTTTTTTTTGAAAATTAGTCAATTTTGGGCAGTTTTTGCCCCGCTCCTAAGGTCTCAGGGGTGCAGGAATCCTGAAATTTACA
Organism: Ostrea edulis; assembly: GCF_947568905.1. Classification (NCBI taxonomy): domain Eukaryota; kingdom Metazoa; phylum Mollusca; class Bivalvia; order Ostreida; family Ostreidae; genus Ostrea; species Ostrea edulis. The sequence continues at coordinate 43,730,319 of NC_079164.1, forward strand.
GTTTATGCCCTACTTGTCCCAAAGATGCTTCATACTAAATTGGAAAAAAATTGGAATGACAGTTATCAAGAAGTTAAAATTTTCAATTGTTCACACATTTGATAACTGACCATTTTGGTCCCACCCTAATACCAAAACCTCTATACCTGGGATCATCAAATTTTGGTAAAGGACTACCTGCTCTTTCTAAACATACATTTAGTCTCAATTAAGTATTTATAGTACTAATGAAGATGTTAGCGTTTTACATATAAACACTATATAGTAAGTTTGGCCCTGCTCTGGGGTCAGAACCCCTACCCCGGGGATCATGAAATTTACAATTTTGGTAGAAGCCTTCCTGTTTTACATCACTATGCATTTAGTTTTTCTTACACATGTACGGTTTTTGGGCAGTTTTTGCCCCTCCCATAAGGGTGCAGGAGTCCTGAAATTTACAATTTATGTCCCTCTTGTCTCAACATGCTTCATACCGAATTTGAAAAGAATTAGAATAGTTGTTATGAAGAAAAAGTTAAAAATGTTCAATTATTAAGGCAGGACGATCCTAAATACCACTCTGATTCTACACACAAGTATTCTGAAGTTAATATTAAAAACATGCTAGAGTTCCTCATTAACAATATCTTCATAGTCTTTATGGATCAGGTCTTCCAAGAGTATGTTGGAATTCCAATGGGCACGAATTGTGCTCTTTTATTAGCTGACCTATTTTTATATTCTTACGAGGCAGAATTTATTCAATAGCTTCTACGTAAGAGAAAACTCTTTTACTCGACAATTAAATGTATCGACAACCTTTCATCTATTAAAGCAATACTAGCTGCCATTTTGATGTCGGTTGCAAAATGTTGTTTGCAAAATTGTGATTTACTATTTCAATGATAGAAAAGAATAAGGTTTATAAACTTTTGTCATTGATATTTGTGTTAGAAAACCTATCCAGAGGCTTTGAATGAAGCAAAATTACAATGTCTTCCTGTACAAAAATCAATTTCTATATAATGCTATATATTCAATAGAACCGAACTCTTTATTTTGATAAAATCTTTATATTTTTAATTTTATCCATGACTATTATTAACGTTACATACAAAAATATAATAATAGCACATTTTTACAATGAAAGGTGGAGATAACGAACAGTTGGCCAAACATGGACCCCTGGACACACCATAGGTGGTATCAGGTGTCTAGTAGGAGTAAGAATCCCCTGTCGACCGGTCACACCCGCCGTGAGCCCTACATCTTTATCAAAGAAACAGAGTTATCCGTTGTCAAAATCAGTGTGCCAAGAACGGCCTAACAATCGGCATGAAACACGTCAGACAGCATTTGATCCAATTATGGGTTGTATTAGCAAAATATATCGTTATAACGACCATAAAATTTGTGAAATGCTGACTTTAAACGAGACTGTTGAAACCCCTGTACCATCAACTTGTTTGTCAGTAGCATGCTTCGATTTAAAAATTGACCATACGTAGAACAAGCTCTTGCGTATCGAATCAGTTGAGAGATATAAACACCATATGCAGGTGGTAATGGAATATTGCTACATAAATATGGGAAGTTGACGATGGAGAAGTTGAAATCATCCCGTTTGTCATCAAGTTGAGTTGTTAGTTTGCCGTTAATATCTACTTTTAATAAAATATCTTAAGTATGAAGCAGAAGTGGACGACTCTGTGGTGTTTTTTATTTCGAGTTCACTGGGATATATTGAATCCCCTTTCTATATAATAAAATAACAATTTTAGATTAAAGCTAGAATTACTTCAAGGAGATACTCTACATGGTAACAATGGCTAACTTCCTTTTAAAACATGAATGAAAATATAAATAAAGCAATATTTGCCCATTCCCTTCAAATATCATTGCCTGTGTAGCTTAGCAGGTTAGCACGTCGACTGTAAACGATAAGAGAAAAAAGCACGTCGACTGCTGAATTGTAGATCGTGGGTTCGAGTCCAGCAGGTGTTCTAATTGTTTTTCAGATTGCTATGTACTAAAACTGGCAGGCAATTTTGGATTTAATACAGTAAATTTGAAAGTCTTCAATTTCAACTTATTGTTGTACATATCCTCCACTTTTCATCCATATCATATCTATTAACAATAACTATTTTCATTAATAAGTCGATTCGAAATCGAAATAAAAGACATTTCACAGTCTTCCACATCTTCTTCATACTTATATATTTCATTGAACATAGGTGTTAAGGGTAAACTAACAAGTCCATGTTATGACAAACGAGATGTCTTCAATTTTCCATCATCAACTTGTTACTTCTATGTGGCAATATCCCATTCTCATCTGCATATGGAGGTTATGTTTCTTAACCGATTCGATATACGCAAGAGCTGTGTAGGTTCAGTTTTTAAATCGAAGTAGGCTAGTGACGAAATGAGTTGATGTTACAGATGTTTCACCAGTGTCGTTTATAGTCAGCCATTCGCAAATTCTATGGTCGTTATAACAATTTAATTTACCAATACAACCTGTCATTGGGTAAAATACTGTCAGAAAAGGTAAATATAACGATCACTAACATGTTTCATACCAACTGAGACCATTCTTTACACACGGATTTTGACTACGGATTACTCCATTTTGCTCAACTCTTAATTTTGTATTCTTTAAAGGAGTTATGAAATTGATCACTGTACGTTATCTTCACACTTTCATCATAATAAAATAGGGTAGGTCATTGTGTTTTTATTCAAAAGAGATCAATATTCTTCGGTATGCAAATAATCCTTCAATGAAATACACAAAAAATACATACAATTCAATCTTTGTAATCCACAAACATTAAAGTGTAACCCGGATATCAATGAAAAGGTGAATATATCGAACAGTGATCTATCTCAGAACTTTTAAAAGGAATACAAAATTAAGAGTTTGGCAAACAGGGACCCCTGGATATTCCAGAGGTGGGATCAGGTCTCTAGTAGGAGTAAGTATCCCCTGTCGACCGGTCACACCCGCCATGAGCTCTGTATCTTCATCAAGTTAGCGGAGCAATCCGCAGTCAAAATCAGTGTGCAAAGAATTGCCAAACAATTGGTATGAAACACGTTAAACAGCAATTGACCCATTGATAGGTTGTATTGGCAAACTCGATTGTTATGATGACCATATAATTTGCGAAATGCTGACTTTAAACGAGTGTTGAAACCCCTGCAACACCAACTAGTTGGTCAGTAGCCTGTCTCGATTTAACGAATATTCAAAAGATACTGTCTATTCAAGCAGCGGTTGAAATTGCAAATTAAGAAATATACTTAATCCATTTCTCTTTTATATACAACTAGAGATACTTACCAGATCTTTCTTTTTCTGAATCATTTGATTCACGGCACTGACGTTTCCTTTTGCGCATGCGTTAAACATTTCTTGCGGACCAATTGTTTGTCTTGCACCCAAGGCTTCGAGGAGAACAAGATGGGCCATTAGTTGAGCAAGATTTCCACCTATCTGGTGTCTAACATCAGGTTCGGGCGAATCTAAATGAAATATTGACATTTATCTTTATATGAAAGCACAATAACGTACATGTAACAATTTTCAGAGACTTCCCAACGTATGTGAAAACGCTTTTATGTGGGAAAGTGAAGATGACCATAGAAGAGCAATCTTTTTTTCTTAAAGAGATAATAATAGGACAGTAATTAAAAGAAATACACACATTGCATGTCTTTTATCAGATTATTTAATACAGTCGTTAAGATAACCTCGCACTAAGCGGTAGTCTTTACTTTGATAGTGGAGTGAATTCCAACTGCCATTTTGCGGGAAAAAAGAAGATATTACCAACCTTTTAGGTAATTCATATACGAATATAAAACTTTTAATAGATCCAAAAAGGCCTAGAAGATTCTGTTATATACAGACGTGTACCTCTCGATCCAGAGGGATCTTCCGGTTCGTTTTCTTCTTCATCATCATCATCCAATACATCGACTTTTCGTCCATTTGCAGGGATCAGCAATCCAGGATTATACACCCAAGCTTGGTTACCAAAGGCGACGGCCACATCACCATCCGAGTCTATCTTGACCACCTTGCCTACCATACCGAGTGACTGAGAAAAGGAACACCATAATATACAGTACATTTTCAAATTAATTACTTTATATTATACATATGTACTACAAATCATTCATCAGAAAATCATTCATCCTCTAGACTGTCAATTTGTTACCTGGATATGCAGGGACTCTAGTTTAAAGAAGCATTAATTTCAGGTCCCTTTCGCCAACTTTTCTGACCTTTTTCATGTCGTCATTCCAGCCACCGTGGTTTCGTTGGAGCAAAAGAGCTTTTGATTCATCCTTCAGGACTTGCACAACGTCACCAACTTTAACGTCGTAAACCTGTTGCAATGTATTAGCGGTAAACCAGCACAAAAACAGACAGGATTTTTCTTCCATTATGATGACAGCAATGCTACACCACTCACCTTTCGGACTGCCCCTGCATGGAACTGGTAAATTCTTTCATTGTATTCCACTTCCACAGTGGTATCGCTAGGGAAATCTTTCACGACAGCTATTTCTCCAATGCACTTGAAGGAATTTTAAAGGCTTAGTACAAACACTGACTAGATGGCAAACTACAAGAATTAATGTTAAATAAAGGTCAAATAACTCACCTCTGACATTCTAATAGACCACCCTCCATGTCCTCTCTGTAATTCTTTCAAAGGTTGTTCTGGCATATCAATGACACATTTGTCTCCCTTCTTCAGCAGAGAATCCGATGTTTCGCCCGCAGATATTTTCCTTTCACCCCTCTGTTGCGTCTGTGCAGACTTCCCTACATATCAAATTTAACAAAACATTTCTTCCAGTATCGATACTTACACTTTTCCCACGATAAGATTTGCCTCGCTACTCACCAACAACAGGGATATGATCTCGATAATAGTGTCCCCCCGGAGCCTCTTTCACACATTGCAGGTCAACTTTTCCACGGCATCCGATACGGTAAACATTTGCCTCCCCTGAAGTTACCCAGCGCACACGCACTGCGTTTCTTCCACCGACATCTGAGCCGTATCCACGTAGGTCCTCCACATTTCCTTTCTTTCCAGACCCACCTGCAATCATGTTTATTATATACATATCGTGTAGAAGTCGGAATTTTGTACAGGTTGTATAAGCTGTATAATTTCGTATATGTTATAACTGGTACAGCTCAAATATGAAAGTCATAACCTGTATAAATTCTGAATTTGGTAAAAGGTTTCATTTTGTGCGGCATTTTATACATTGAAATTCAAATATTTAAATGAATACATATGTGAACATGAATTTATTCGTGCTTCAGCTTCCCTGACGGTCCCCAGTGAGCCTACTCTTTTTCAAACATCAGAGAAACGATCATTTGCGTGCCAAGGGGGTTGTGATCCTTGACACAGTACACCCTTGAACGTCCCATCCGACGAACATAAAAGTTGAAAATACATAAACAGGTTAAAAAATCATAAACAGTGGTATCATAAAAGTTTTCAAATTTTTTTTTGTAAAAATCGCATTCTTGTAAATACATGTATTATATAATATGATGATTGTCGATATTTGTAGAACGTTCTTTCATTGATTGCACATCATTAAAAAGTCTATTTCGTGTATACTGTGGAATTATTTTAATTCGTGGGGGGTCAATCTTCGTGGGCAAGCAAAATTTTGCTGGTTCGTGGGGACATAATTTCGTGGGTAAGCGATACGATGTCACTAGAAGAGATAACTCTACGTGGTTTAAAAAATGTTTGAGGACACGTAAATTCGTGGGTAAGAGAGACCCATGAAATCCACGAACATCAATCCCCCACTAACAGTGATGATTCCACAGTAAGCGTTAAATCACTACATTCTAAAAGAATCTGATGTATAGTTAGTGGACAGTCACAAGATATGCATTCAGGCTACAGTTCTCTGTATAGTAAGTAAGAATGGGTCAATTTTTAACGTCCGATGCGTATTTTTGAAATAATCACTTCGTCCTAGCGTTTCATTACGATGTTAAACAGTGTGTTTACTTTGTTTTGAATAAAGTTTACTTGTGTCACGGAAATCCCAATAGATTTGCCAAAGAGAATTTACATATAGTTTTATGAAATATTTCAAATCAGTGTACAGAGCTTTGATTGATTGATTGATGTTTTCCGCCACACTCAACAATTTTTCAGTTATATGGTGGCGCCCAGTTTTTATTGATGGAAAAGAGAATCCAGATACAATGTACCCGGGAAGAGACCACCGACCTTCCGAAAGTAAACTGGGAAACTTTCTCACTTACCGGCGCGAGCGGGATTCGAACCCGCGCCGACCAGAGGTAAGAGGCCGTGTGATTTTGAGCGCGATGCTCTAACCACTCGACCAAGGAGTCCCAAGTGTACTGTATACATATGGTAAATTTAGCTCATATGTATAGATGCCTTGGTTAACTGTACACAAATCTTACTCCATTACATGCCTTGGTTAACTGTACACAAATCTTACTCCATTACATGCCTTGGTTAACTGTACACAAATCTTACTCCATTACATGCCTTGGTTAACTGTACACAAATCTTACTCCATTACATGCCTTGGTTAACTGTACACAAATCTTACTCCATTACATGCCTTGGTTAACTGTAGATTTGTGAATCTATGTGGAGATTCTGTATGTTTTACCAACTTGTTATGATAACTTTTAAAGTCCAATATTTTTATATTTTCTTTGATTTTTTACAAGTTATAACATAAACCATACAAATTGTGCAGATTTTGAGCTAAAACACTTACCTGAACCAGATGATTATGTAATAGCACTGAGATTAGTACATACTACAATACTAATAAACATACCATCCTGAGTTCCAAAATCCCAATTGGGGCCTCTAGTGACTTCTGCTCCTGGAAAAATTCCAAGTGCTCTCATTTTGACGCTGTTGGCTCTCTTGGGAACGTCGACACTGTGATGGAGGTAAGAAGATGGTAAATCCATTATCTTCACAATTTTGTCAAGATATCGGAGATGACAGTGCAAGTTTTTCCATGAGTATCAAAGTTACCTGGTAGCATGGATTTTGTCAATCCTTTGAAACGGATGATTTAGATCATGCTTGTCTTGGTAGTAACACGGAGTGCATAAGTTAACATCATTACAAGAGGCACATTTCCAAAGCACGCCGATAATTGTACGTTTCTGACAACCCTCACAAGTTCGAGACAGGTGCTTTACTCCTGATAGAAACATAAATATGCTTAATGGGATAGTTTTATTTTAGAATTAAAAGTGTAAACTATTATCATAGCTGCATTATAAATACAGTATACATATATGATTGTGTAATAATCATTTACCAACAGGCGCATTGTCCAAAATGCGAAGATCAAACTTTCCCCCTTTACCAACTCTGCACGTAGACTTTCCTCCCATATCCCAGACAACGTCATATGTTTGGTCCCCGTTGTCCTTGACAACTGTGCCGACGTGTCCCTCTCCTTTGTCTTCATTTCCAAGATTCCAATCTGGACCGCGGACAACTCGTAAACCCTCGGCCATGATTCATGTATTTAGTCTACGGGGTGAAATCAATTACATACATGCACATGTATAAGTTTACTCTAGATTCAAATCTATTTTTCACGTGCGTATTCTACTATGGCCTTAAGATGTAAAGAAAGTGTAAAGGCCCCATATGGTCCCAATTTCTTTTAAATTCAAAGTAAACTGCAAAACTAGTAAAATGATGTTTACATTATTGAGCACGCGTTTGTCCATGTTAAATTACCAATGTCGCAGCTGATCAAGGTCTATAAAGTATCTCCGATTGTGATGTAGTCAAATATGTGCTCTATATTTTCTGTAACCGTAGCTAGCGAAAACCTGTAAAGTAGCCATAACTTTGAGGGAGAGTGGTAATACATGTAACTTTCTCATAGGTTTTCACTCTTGCAACGTCATTTTCAATCTCCTGACAGATACCCTGCATCAAATGTCAAGGAATTCTTAACCCTCACGATCATCCATGAAGTCCATTGCGTTATTTCTGTCTTAAAATACCCGCTCGCTTCGATTATGCAGCCGCCTTATTTAGTTTGTTCCTAAGTCATCGATTTTTTAAACGTTATGACATAACCTAGACATTTTATACGATAAGACGAAGTTAGTGAAACGAATAGATAATGAACTTAGAAAAAAGTTTTTTCCTAAGATATAAATGAGTCTTAATTAAGTTAGCTTTGTGAAATCGGCCCCTGAAATATGGTTTTGCTAAATCATTAAGGAATCATTGAACTTATATTTGTGAATATTGGCTCTCGTTGGGTGTGATCCCGTGGGGACCCGGATTAGAATAGGTCCTCAGTTCCCCTTGCTTGTTATAAGAGGCGACTAAATGGGGCGGTCCTTCGGATGAGACCTCAAAAAAAAAAAAAAAAAAAAAAAAAAAAGAAACACGAGGCTACTCAAAGGCCGTAAGCGCCGAGCAAATGCCTAAATTTTCCAGCCCTTCAATGGCAGCGGTGACGTCTCCACGAGTGAAGGATTCTCAAGAGGGACGTTAAACAATATTTGATTAATTAATCGTTGGGAGTGGAAATTCGCTTACATAATCTCGAACTTTTCAAATCCAACAAGACCGATATTTAAGTTCAATAACCCTATAATATGTAATAAAGGGCGATTTTTTAGCGTTACTATTTTTATCTTCAACTAAATCGAAGATATTTTTAAGAATGGAAAATAAAGTATGAGTAAGTGTTCAGTGTCTCTTTTGACCAATCAGTTTAATTATTGTTTTCTTCTAAAGAATAAAATACTCAGCGATTTTACATACACCTGTGCATTCACTTGTACCCCGATTTCAGACACACAGAACAATGTTTGTCTGATTAATGGAATGATTTCAAATTGGGATAATTTTTGACGACAAGGTCGGTTACTCATTTCTTAACACAATGCCAGAATATAATTTTTCAAATAACCGCTCCACTCAACTTTAATGAAGTTGATTTTCAAAAATCACTTACCTGAACAATAATATCTTATTTTGATATCGACAGCTGTCAACAATGTAATGGATTTTGTTTAAAATGTCCATAGGCACTATCTACATATAATGCTTTGTAATCTTTCCGCGGGTTTATCATCCTCTGGCACTTTGCCATTTGATTTTATGTTCAGATCATGAATTTATTTCATTTTTTCCTCAATCGTTCGTTTCCTTATGAGTCTTGTATGAATTCCCTAAACATGACTGTATACAACCGAGACTATTATGTATTAACAAGATTTTATCGATTTAATGTTAATGTATGAAAACGAAACTCAAATACATACTTCAGATCAAAATTCTTTGCACTAATTATGAAAATGATATGTACTATGCAGGTACATGTATATCAAATGCATGATTATGTGCATTCAAAGTTTACCAATATAAAGTCAGAGCGCTTACCTGCAGTCCTTGTGAAAAAATTAGGAAAATACGTTGATGTATCTACTTTCGTTTTAAATTGTTTACGTTGTAAATTACCACGAATTCTATATTTGTAACGGAAGTCTTATTTATGAAAATTTTCGATATATAATTAATATAAACAAGACTGTTTTCTTCTAGTTCGTGATCCATGCAAAAAAAATGGTTTGAATGTTGTTTCATCAACTGTAATACAAAACTTATTACTTAGATGAAATCATGTCACTGATTTCCTTAGATCAGTGAAACATATTTCCTCTTAACTCTATAAAGTGACCAGGGTGGACAATAGTCCCAACGTCAGAGTTAGTTTGCGCTCTACTTGCAAATTCTGACAGTAACTTATGTCGCCATTAAGATAGTTTCCTCCCATATCAATGACCTCTTCATGCCAATATTCGAGCCGACAAGAAGTTAACTTCGAGAATTTCTGGACTTGTTTAATTTTATTCGTCGTAAAACAAATAAAATTTAAACTTTTTAAACAACGTAAATTTTTGGTTTTAAATGCACTGAACACATATAGCTGCAAATCGAAAGTAGGTAATTAGTTTGCTATAAGCGGGTGATGTGGAAAAGAAAAAAAATTCATCATATATATATATATTACAATATTTCACTCCATCCCCCCTTTCGGAAGGGGTACACAATAATACGCAGATATTGACAAACTCAGGGTTGTCTACAGAAAGGTAACTATGTGACATCTGCAAGAACATGGTATAAGTTAAAATCCATCTTTAACGCCATTGTTTTAGGTCAACCTTGATCTAACACCAGGATTTGGAACAGAGTTGTTTCAAAGGAACTCATTATCTGCAAAAAGTGTATTACCCAAGTATATCTATCTGTGACCAAATTATCTGCATTGTAACCGCTATCTGTAGTGTATCTTTGTAAACATCGCTGGTTCAAAATTTATTAGTATCCTTAAAATGTCTAACACCCAGTCAGACAGCCACGTGATTTTATAGTGGTCATTACGTGTCATTACTTGTTACTTTTACATTCAAATCATCCGATCGTGGAACACCCCAATTCTTTACAATATTGAACAATCGCTGTGTCCATTAGTAGGAAGAAGGAGTCTAATAAAGGCAAATTTTAAGCAGGTCAATATATGGTATACTCGTATCGACCTGTGCCTTTTAAAAAGGAATATACCTCAGTCCCTTTCGGGGTCTCGACTCCATTGGTATTAAAGGAATGGCGTACTACTCGAACATCCATCTGTTCGTTAACCCTTCATAATACGCGTATTTACATGCCTTAGTTGACTTGTTTGTGTACTGTGAAGTATGTATATTACCTACAGGTACCATTTCGCTATATCAGAGATCACATTACAGAGCCAAGTATTCTGATGATTGGCCTCGGCATTTCAATGACATGTAGACCGAGACCAAACTCTATCTCGCACCTTTAAATGTTATTGAGAAAGAAAGAAGGGGAAGAAAAAGAGGAAGAGAGATAGGGAAAGAGAAAAATGAGAGAGGGAGAAAGAGAGATAGTCAAGTTACATGTACAAACTGTATTTAGTGATAAATGTCTCCTCTAGTTCATATTTTTACATTGCAGTGTAAACTTTAGTGGAATAGATATTGGCGATAACAGGAAGGTCTACATACGCACGTCTACATTTTCGCTAACCAAGGGTTTACGATCCGCTCCGCTTCTCTACAAACCCTTGGCAGATTTAGTGCGATTTTCGTAGCCTCAACTTCCAGCATATGATTGGAAACAGTGAAAGTCCCCTGCTCAATCAGAGAACGTGTTACGTTAGATCACGTGCAAAACAAATGAATTTTTAAATACCTACAACTGTCACTCGTTCGTGTATCAAATACATATTCAAACATAGACGGATCGCTGACTTATGACGTCATCCTTCTATATTCATTGTCACGATCTCCCTGCGCCCTCACCGGGGTGTATAGAAACTTATTTCCGGTTATAGAAAGTCATGGTGGGGAAGTATTGTTGTATCGTATATTTCCACAATTCCTATGGGAAGACGAAAAGTTTGGCTGAAACTGTTTGCTACTTCAGCTTTCCAAAAGGGAACGACCCGAATTCCAAACTTTGGAGGTCATAACTTATTGCAGAAGTGAGCAGAGTTGACTCGACATTTTAAATGCGGATACGATGTTCATTTGTTCAATTCATTTCGACAAGAGCTGTCTACTATTTCATGGTATATAATATTACAGGATACTTGCTTCTTATTTTAAGGAATTAAATTGATAAAAAATAGATTACACTGTAGATAATACTGCTCCGTTTATGTAAGTAAGTCAGTAATTTACAAATGTATTTCCAATTTTGGGCCCAAAGGCACCGTGTACAACCGTTACTTTGGGGGAGTCGCTAATGCCACCCGGGGGAGTCGAGTATCTTCGATAATACCCACTTCAGAGTCAGACGAAAGGTAGGTCAGAGCTTTTTCTTGCATTTGTAACCATAACTTCAACAAAACATTTATCGCACGAAACAATACGATATAAGCTACATCTGCATCTGCAATTCGCCTGGATTAACCCGCTAGTTTGTTCAAATACTTAGACACTATTTGCAGAATTGAAATTGTTTGCTGTTGTGGTGATACAAACATTGAATAATATAATATTGACGCAGCAAAAGTTGATAGAATGTAGTCTATATGTATCATTTTACGTTGCTCTTTATTGCTTTATATTCAGAATTTGGAACAATATCCCTTTAATTATAAAAGCTTAGATTGTTTTGCGACTCCCCCTATCTGAATCTTTACCGCATAATCGACTCCTCCCTCCGTTACTTTAACAAATTTAGATAAATCAACCTCATACATTCTTTAAAGAAGAATTTTCCAAAGTTCGTTGACGGATTCATTTATAAATAGCAGACCGAATGTCTCTGACTGGTCCAATGGCCTGCGCCTTGAGACAGTAACTACTCTTAATTACCTTCATAATTTCAATTCAAACACGACGATGATCGGCCTATACATGTATATAATACGATACCGTGTGTAAATGATCGGTATGCACATGTATAAACAATGTGTATTTACCGGAAGTTTTCTATACATCCCGGTGAGGGCGCTGCAAACACAGTAACATTTTCCCGCCAAAGCAAGTCGGCGATCCCTTTGCTTTTGGTCTATGATTCAAACCAATGATGTCACGTGCGCAATTCAGACTCGGTATCTGCGTAAAGAAGTGTATTTTATTTACTACAGTACCGTACCATAAGTTTAATATCAAACATCTCTTGTAATTCGTTGTTTAATGTTCTATCTATCCCAGATTTAGACAGTTGCTTCAGAGCTATTTCCCTCAATATGGAATTCACCTTACACGAGTGGGGTTATTTTTAGACGTAGACTCAACGACTACATATATTTCATGGGTTCACCACATGTTTATTTCCTAAATAATATTCTCACTGATTTCTTTTTCAAGTATGCAATTAATTTAGTTAAATTTATTATTAATATTTTGTATGATTTGCATACCACATTGCGTTACTATCATGAAGGTATTACCATTGCAAACCATTTTAACAGATTTTTTACCAATGTTGCATCAAAACTTGTTGAAAAACTTCCTATTGGCAAAGGGACATTTCTAACATCCGGTTACTTTTTAATTTTTTTTTTATAGAAACAAGGGCCACTGCAAATTTAATCTTAAACATGTAACAGAGGGATTTGTGTCAAAAGAACTCTGTGGACTTAGTGTAAATAAAAGCATGGGCCTTGATGGTATCCCAGCTAGGTTTCTAAGAGATGGCGCAGAAGTCTTAAAATTAACAATCAACAGGGGATGCTTACTCCTCCTAGGCACCTGACCCCACCTCTGGTGTGTCCAGGGGTCCGTGTTTGCCCAACTATCTAATTTGTATTGCTTGTAGGAGTTATGAGATTGATCACTGTTCGTTATCTTCACCTTGCATTCATCATTAACTGTAGTATCTCAGAAGGTAAAGTACCAGAAGAACTCAAGGAGGCTAAGGTTAAACCACTCTATAAAAAAAACGACAGACTCAAAGCTGAAAATTATAGACCAGTAAGTATTTTAAGTATTGTTTCTAAAATTCTTGAAAGAGCAGTTTACACTCAGTTGGAGTCTTTCTTGACAGAGAGCAACTTACTATTTGAGCTACAGTCAGGTTTTAGGGGATCTTACTCCACTTTTCCCCTTCTTTAAAGTTTTAGGTATGTCGGGTCTTTAGTGCGTTTCTCAAAATGGCAGTTAAGAGTCAGGAGTTGATGTTTTGTGAAATAAGCGACCCAGATACGGCGAGCATAGATAACTTTATTATAGTATGAGGAAGTAGCGTATAATTGATGTAAAATTTTAATTGACAGGTCCGAAATCATCCACATTAGTCTGAATTTCGCTGCTGTCATAGGCGAGAAACGACCCCGTGACCTGGACCGGTAAATGTCCCAGTAAAATTAAACGAGTGAAATCAAGACAACGATGACGTATGTCTTTATTTTAAGAACCTGTGGCTTGAAATTTGACATGCAAGTAGTTGAAACATTTTAAAATACATGCAAGGAAAACGACAAATTACGCATAGCATACATAGTTTAAGATTTTTTAGGCATTTGAAGCGAGTGGTTATTTTTTTTTTATTTGGGTCAGAGTTAGACCCCTTTCTTTCTTTATGGCATCATATAATTCGGGCCCAAAACGGGCTTAGCCCCTGTGGATCAAATGATATACATGTACATGTTATTATATTTCATGCAACGAAGTCTCTCTCGAGAATTTTTCACTCACATGGAGACGTCACTACGACCGGTGAAGGGCTTCAAATTCAGGCCTATGCTCGGATACAATCAATCAATTAATCGAACCCCAACCTTTCACATGCGGGGCGAACGCTCTACCTCTAAACTAGAAAAAACAACACATAGTTTGAGAAGTGGTTTTGAGGAAACGAACAAGTTGATCAGCGATCTCCAAGACAAAAATGATAGTTTAGAGTTCGGCATGGGAAAACTTGAGGAGTCGTTGAGGGCCATGGAGCTGGGGAACAAAAGATTAAAGGATGACATGGTGGACTTAAAATTTAGATCGATGAGAGATAATTTGCTATTTTCGAACACCCCGGAAAGGCAGAAAGAAACTCCAGTTGAAACTGAGCGTGTTCTTCCAGACTTCTTGAGAGAGAACCTAATAATGGATGCAGTGCAAGTGGGAAGTCTGAAGTTTGATCGCGTACATAGAACCGCCGGGTCGCGTACACCACGAGTTATAGTCGCACAATTCAATGAGTTCCAGAAGAGACAACTAGTGAAGGAGATGGCTAAGAACCTTCGTGGCACAAACTTCTATATCAACGAACAGTACACTCCAAAAATTGTGGCCGAACGCAAAGAACTGACCAGGATAATTAAGAAAAAACGCGAGGAGGATAACGAAGTAAGACTTGTTTACAACAAGCTGTACATCAACAACCGTCTTTACCGACCCAGCGCGAGTGACCGGCCTTCGGTATAGGAAAACGCTGGGGAAATTCTCAAAATATGTTCCTGGAACATTAATAGACAAATCCATAAAAAAAAAAAAATGATCCATCATTTGTTTCATTATTTAACTCATATGATATTGTTTTCTTGACAAAATGTTAGCTAGATGCAGATAGAGTAAACTCAGGTGACCTATTGAAATTGGTTTTCGTCCGCCGTACGTTAACAATTGAACATTTTTAACTACTTCTTAATAACTACAAGTCCGATTCTTTTCAAATTTGATATGAAGCATCATTGGGACAAGGGGGCATAAATTGTAAATTTCAGGACTCCAGCACCCCTGGGGCCCAAGGAGCGGGCAAAAACTGTCCAAAATTGACCAATTTTCAAAAATCTTCTTCTCAAGAACCACACACATGTAAGAAAAACTAAATGCATAGTGATGTAAAGCAGTAAGGCCTCTACCAAAATTGTAAATTTCATGATAGCCGGGGTAGGGGTTCTGACCCCAGGGTGGGGCCAAACTTGTTATATAGTGTTTATGTGTAAAACACTTGAATAACATCTTCTTTAGTGCTATCGATACTAAATTGAAAGTAAATAGATATTTAGAAAGAACAGGGAGTTCTTTACCAAAATTGTAAATTTGATGATCCCAGGGGTAGGGGTTTTGTACCAGGGTGGGGCCAAAATGGTCAGTTATTAAATGTGTGAACAATAGACATTTTTAATTTCTTGATAACTATCATTCAAATTCTTTTCAAATTTGGTATGAAACATATTTTGAACAAAGGGAACATAAATTGTAAATTTCAGGATTCCTGCACCGCTGGGGCCTTAAGGGCAGGACAAAAACTGACCAAATGTCATAAATTTTCATCTTAAGAACCACACACATGTAAGAAAAACTAAATGCATAGTGATGTAGAACAGGAAGGCCTCTACCAAAATTGTAAATTTCATGATCCCCGGGGTAGGGGTTCTGATCCCTGGGCGGAACCAAACTTGTTGTATAGTGTTTATGTCTAAAACACTTCAAGAACATTTTCTTTAGTGATTTTGATACTAAATTGAAACTAAATGGATAGAACAGGTAGTCTTGTACCAAAATTGTAAATTAGATTTTCCCCAGAATAAGGGTTTTGACTCCAGGGTGGGGCCAAACTTTGTATATATAGTATTTATGTGTAAGTTTGATGATACTGTATAAAATTTAAATGCATACTTGGGAATAGCAGAAAATGATATACAGAAAATGGTGAATTTCACACCCCAGGGTTATGACTTTAGGATGAGTCGAAATTAAAAATTGTTTAACAAGGTACGTTCACACTACAACAGACATTTACTTGTTACTTCTAAGAAATTCTATAAAAACTATGAAAGAAGAATGCGGCGTGAATATTTAAGATATCAGGGTGATAAAATGGAATATTTGAAAAGGAAAACCCAAAAGTATTTTATCGATTTTTTCGAAAGAACAAAAGAAACCCATCGTGTGGACCTAGTCTTGTAGATTTATATGAAAAATTTCAAGCAATGTCGTCCCCAGAAAAACGCACACAGTCCGTAACTGATAACATTTATCCTCCAACAATTGATAGTTCAGCATACCCAGAACTTAACGTGCCAATTACCGCAGCGGAGGTAACTCGTATAATCAAGCGCTTAAAAAAAAGAAAAATCTCCCGGAGCTGATACTTTATTGAATGGATATTTTATTTTATTTGATGAATACCTTACTACATATTTGGTAGAACTTTTAGTTTTAATATTGTATTTTCCTCTGGGATTTTCCCCAATATAGGGTCAGAGGGTATTTAATAGCTCCTGTTTTTAAAAAAGGAGATATCAACGATTGTAATAATTATCGTGGGATTACACTGGTTGCTTGTCAAAACTCTTTACAGCCATACTTAATGAACGATTGAATGTGTGGCCAAGCAATGAAGATATTATTTCTGATGCTCAGTTTGGATTTGAATCTGGTTTTAGTACAACAGATGCAATTTTTGTTTTACATGCATTAATTCATCGAAACCTTGCTAAGGGTAAGAAATTATATTGTTGCTTCGTAGATTATCAAAAAGCTTTTGATAAAAAAGAGAGAAAAATGTTATTTTTCAAATTAGCGAAACATGGTATTGACTGTCAAATGTTAAAAATTATCAAGTCTATGTACTTTAACATTACATCATGTGTAAGACACATTCAAAGGCCTGAGAGTCGACTCGCTATTCATTGTCAACTGGAATAGGTAATCTTGAAGGAGCAAGATAGTAGTAATCAAGGATGACGAACATCGTGTGTGTGAGTTCGCATATGCACGCTTCTTTTAATAGCTAGGATTTATACTTTAATGCATCATGTCTGTGTAAGGTGACTAAATTTGACTAAGTCATGACCACTGTCATTTAAATTACATGTACATATCCAACATGGATGTAAAGAGTCATTGCTAACTGATGATTGTGATAAACAACCCATGATGTACAAACACTACGAATTAGAGGAAATTCATCATGTAGTCATATAGAATTTATATCACAACAGAAAACCCTCAAATAAGCACCACAGTGGTTGTAAGAAGATACCACCCAACAAAAAAGTTTAGCAAATCAATTCCTTAAACTTTAGTCAATGTTACAATGACTATGCAGTTGACATCTGTAAGAAACATCGCTGTTTTTACTGTACTGACTATCCGTACATATTCAGCAACTAGTCATAAAATGCTACCATCAAAACAATAAA
>NC_079164.1:43753018-43843018 GCF_947568905.1 Ostrea edulis
CAAACATAGGCCTAAATTTTGCAGCCCTTCACCGGCAAACGGCCAAACTGAGTATATAGTATATCCAACAAAATATGAAATTCATAGCACAGGCACACTGATTTTGACTACGGATACCTCAGTTTATCTGATCAGGATATAGGGCTCACGGTGGGTGTGTCCGGTCGACAGGGGATGCTTACTCCTCCTAGGCACCTGATCCCACCTCTGGTGTGTCCAGGGGTCTGTGTTTGCCCAACTATCTATTTTGTATTGCTTGTAGGAGTTATGAGATTGATCACTGTTCGTTATCTTCACCTTTCATAGCCCCTTGGCCTGGGGTTCAACGGTGCAAAGAGAAGATTTGCAAGATGGTAAAGGTATGTATCAAGACTTTGGTGTCGTATTTGCAATTGGTTTCTCTCCACCAAAGTTATATCTCAGCTTTCTATAGTTCAATGTTCTATCTTTGCAGATGTAGAATTGTTAAAAAAAATGTTTGAAATATCTATTAATTCATGAAGCAATCCGTTTATTTTCAATGATTCATTCATTTCAATTATCACACCTCTAGTATATCCTGGGGTCCGTGTTTGCCCAACTCTCTATTTTGTGTTGATTATAGGAGTTATGAGATTGATCACTGTTCGTTATCTTTACCTTTCATTCATAAATCAGGTTTCAACATGTTATAATAACATTTTTGAAATGGCATTTATGTGTAAAAATTTTGTGATTTCACTTCATATTTGGAAAATATTACTGTTTAAAAAAAAGAGATATCAATGAAGCATTAGTTTTGATGGTAAATATTCATTTAAAGTTGACACTGAACACGTGAAGTTATATTACTGGACGCAGTGGTAACGTAGATATCGAGATTTACCTTACCTTCAACTTTTCATTTTACGCAATATAATCTGACTATAAACAAAATTTTGTGTAGGGTGTATGGATTGAAAAAGATTTTTTTAAAAAGCTTTGCCTCTTGAATTTGCAGTGCTGGAAGTTCCGCAAATGGACTTTTGCGACTTTTGGGCGGTAGCCCAGTTTAGAGCACTCGCTTTGTAACTGGGAGGTCGTGAGTTCGAGCCCCGCTCGTGCTCGTGTCAAACCTAAAGCGTTAAAATAGGTAGTGATTGTTCCTTCGGTAAATAGAAGCGAGAATCACGGGTCTTTCGGATATCCCGTGTCCCAACAGCGTTGGTGCGATAAAAAACCCTCACAGCTACATCCCTGAGCGCTAAGCATAGGTCTAAATTTGTGGTACTTCACCTGCAGGTGGTGACGTCTCAATATTAATGAAAAATTCTCGACGGGACGGAAAATAATCAATCAACTATGGGCTACTATTTCACTGACTTTGTATGTGACATTCGCAAGAAAGACGGCAGTCAATATCCGCCCAAATCAGGTTACTACCTAGTTGGCGGATTGCTGGGGTATTTGCACGATAAGAGACACGTAAAATTTACAAACTTCAGGGGGGGGGGACACTTGACTCTAAACTAAAGAAAAAATATCTCTATTGTCCAAAGGATCCCAATAATCAAGAAAATGAAGGACTGCTTTGGGGGAAAATATACTGGGAAACAAATGTGCGGAAACTGTAAAGGGGGTGGGTTAGGGTAGGGTGGGAAGTATGTGTTGCGCTCTTTCGGCAAGGGGCTTTGGTGAGCGCAAAAAAATGACTTGCACGAATGTGGCCGCTGGCAAAAATGAACCTGGAATACGCATACATTTTCTAAGCGTTTCAAACAAGACTTTCAAGGGACGACTTACTGACCTGTTCCTTCTGAGTAAGGGTAGTCAACACTACTGTCAACCAGGTATGTAAAAACACGTGCAAGGGTAGTCAACATGACTGTCAACCAGGTATGTAAAATAAAAACACGTGTATTTCATTTTTCTAATTAAAAAAGCATTGGATTACAATGTATACATTAAAACAGAAGTTAATGCGGTGAATCAAAGGCTCATGAATAAAAAAAAAGTGACAAATAATGTATTCCTTTTAAGGTATTCCATGTATAATGAAAGGATAATGAACAATTTTGAAGGATTTAGATCAACATAAATGTTTATTGTTAAATAATGATGAAAGTGAAGCAGATGAAATTCACATGACTGGTAAATGATTAGAAGCTGATCTTTTTGCACTTAAGACTTTTTGGAAGAGTTGTCTGCCCCTTGTAAAAATAAGAAAAATCTAATTTTCTAAAAATGTGTGTGGTCAATGATTAATTTTATTTCATATTTTCATTAAGAGAAAGTCTATGTAACTTTCTACCAAGAGATTTGTATGAAAATGTAATTTCTATTTAAAATATTGTAATAAAACATGCTTTTCCCATATACTTCAATGTTAAATTCTAGGTGAAATAAATCAAGCAGGAAACAAAATTTTGAAAATTCCTATGGTGGATTATTTTTATTTGATGAACCCCTCAAAATGATACCATGATTACAAAAATTCCACCATCCATTTATTAGATATGAAATATGGTCATTATACATTGAATACCTTAAGGACACCGATGCATAGTTTCCTAATTCCAGCAGTACCTTGATGTTCTCGGATACGACGGTCCGTTTTAAAAGCTTGCAGAAAGAGTTTATACGATATGGAACTCAGTTGTTGATGTCAATAAAATCAAAAGATTCATGAAATATTCTGTAAAAGGAGGATTTCATTGGAAATAATGCTAATTCTAGATTCCCTCTCCCGCGCCAAAAGGCATGAAAAAAGAATAGCCAAATGACGAAAATGTCGACGAACGAGAACGTGTCAATGTTGAAAATACGCTGGAGGATTAAGTAAACATACATGTAGGTCCGGAATCTAATGTTTATGAAAAGGAAGTCCGAAAAGGAAATGGTGGATTTGACAAACCATTATATTTCTGTTTTACTTTAATAATCAGTAGAAGTGTTGGAGAACTTGTTTTAAGTACACATCTGACGGGGGTGGGGGTGTTTGCATGTTTGCCCTGTTTTATGATTTATAAAGAAACTATGGCATTGGAAGTTACAAATAGGCAACATCAAAGGGGAACACCGCAACCATGATACAGGCACGTAGCACCGTTTTTAAGGGGATTGTTGTCTGCTTAGTTGTTTGAAAATTCTTGACAAGTGAAGTATACTTTACGACGTATATTGTTTAAATTGTTTCAGTGGAGTGCTTTCAAACATGTAAACCATGAACAAAGAAATACATTGTATGTACCTGATTATTGTGTGGAAACAGATTAGTGGATAATCACATCGTCGCAGATTGCAGAAAATGTACACAAGGAATCAAGCCCAATTCATGTTCAATTATAAGACACTAAAGAACTGAGTCATCCAATGTGCTAAATCCAACAAATACGTACATGTATCTATTTGTATGTGGCGTTTTGAAATATAATTAATTTCCACGACTTGTTAGGATTGATGCTTCGCTCGTAAAAACTATTGTTGTATCTCTGTTTAAATATTCATGAATTCAGGGGTCACTTATCTGATACACGCAGATTTCACCCCAATCAAGAAATGCATGTAAGAAATAACCAACATACATGTATTTAAATACCATTTTTAGCATATGGAATGAAACAAACCGGGTTCAAATTGAAATACGAGAGATATTCCATTCCTGTACCTGAATGTAGAAATACAAAATTATTTTTCAGACGTGATTGTACAATTTTATGCGTCCGTCTTTAGACGGGACGTATTATGGTACAATGATGTCTGTACGTCCGTTCGGGGTTTTCCTGTTTCTAATTTCATTTCTCTGGCATATATCAAGCTGAAACTTGCTATATAGCTTCTTTGTGGACCATTTTAGATCATATTGCAATTTTTAGTAGCCGAGTGGTTAGAGCATTTCGCTCAAAATCACACGGCCTCTCACCTCTGGTCGGCGCGAGTTCGAATCCCGCTCGCGCCGGTAAGTGGGAAAGTTTCCCAGCTTACTTTCGGAAGGTCGGTGGTCTTTCCAGGTACATTCTATCTGGGTTCTCTCTTCCACCAATAAAAACTGGCCGCCACTAGATAACTGAAAAATTGTTGAGTGTGGCGACAAACAGCAAAAAAAAAAAAACAACAACAAACATTGCAATTTTGATCCATTTTGACTTCTCTTGCTGGAGTTCTGCCCCTTTATTTGAAAATTATTGTTACATGGAGGGTATATAATTTGTCCGGTTAACTCCTCCCACAACTTTCAAGTGAGGGTCATCTTGTTTTACAGAGTGTTTGTATGGATATTAAAGATATGCTTGTGGCAAGGATTTTGATTTTCTTCAATTTTTTAGATAAATATATGTATACATGTAGGTTATTGAACTTATTCCGCTTTGATGAAATATTATAAAGAGAGAACATGATTTGTTCGGTGAACTCCTCCCCCAGTTTTCAAGTAAAAACCTTCTTATTGTACAGAGCGTTTATATGGATATTGAAGGTATGCATGTGACAAAGATATTTTCTTCAATTTTTGAGAAAAGTACAGGTTATTGAACTTAGTAAATTTTTAGGAAATATTGCATACAGAGTACATGATTTGTCTGTTTTTCCTTCCACAGTTTTCAAGTGAGGCCCTTCTTCTGTATGGGTATGGAAATTGTGCATGTGGCAAGGATTTTGATTTTGTCTTATTTTTAAGAAAATTACATGTACAAATTGTTGAACTTAGTCCATTTGAGGAAATATGATATTAGATAAAGGACATGGTTTGCCCTTATAATTCCTCTCACAGTTTAGAAGCTATGGTATTTGTAAGTAACTTGAAGATATACAGAGTGCAAGGATTTTTTTAATCTCAACAATTTTCAATTTTGTTTGACGTTTTTAATATTAAGAGGTTGTTAAACTTGGTCAAATGGGGAAATATTTTACACACGGAACTCTTGGTTTGTCTATCTCCTATCACAGGTTTAAGCTAAGACCCTTAATTCATATTATGCAAAGAAAGTCACAGCCTGATACTAAATGAAGCAAATTTCTAAAAATCACGGCTTAAGAAAAACACCCTATGTAAGCATTTTCACGGACCTATTATGTACTGTTTGTGGTACTCTTGTTTGATATTGCAAAAGAATTTCTTATCATATCCATTTGTTATTTACCATAACAATGCATCATCTGATTATCAAAACTCCTTCACTGCAAAGACAGACACTTACATGTGGGATATGGAACAATCACACAACATGAATTGGTCAAATACAGTCAAATTCCTTTTTGAATCTCTTGATATGACAGTATATTTCCTAAATCGTATGATCTGTAACTTAAACACAGTGGAAGAAAAACTTCGTCGGGATTTTATAAATGGCTGGAATGAAGAGGTCCCAAACTTAGAACCTACCGAACCGTAAAAAATATGAGTGATTTTCAAACAGAAAAATATGTACATGTAACCATGGATATTCCAAAAAGTCATCGTTCTATACTTGCACAGTTCAAATGTGGTGTCTTACCTATAAGAATTGAAACAGGACGGTATAAGGGGGAGGCGTTATCGGATAGACTGTGTACTTTATGTTCTTCAGATAGTGTAGAAGATCTAGATGAATGTCACTTTTTACTTCATTGTTCCTCTTATTCAAATCTTAGAGCAATCTTTTTTACCAGTATCGGTCTTAACCCCACTGTGATCAATATGGCAGATTTAGACAAAACAAAATTTCTATTATTAAATTTTCCAAGACAAACTGCAAAATTCCTGTTATCCGCATACACCTACAGACAGTCTATCATATACCATAATAGTAAAAGTCATGCGTAATACATGTACCACTGTATTATTATTTAATGCTTTTTTCTGTTGAAAGTGACATATAGGCCTGATGGGCCGGGTGTTTAAATTCCTATTATTCTGTATAAAGTATATTTCAATTCTGTAATGTATAAAACACATGTCACTATAATAAATCATTTACTTACTTACTTACTTACTTACTTACAGGTAAGCTCTTTAGTTATAATGAATTTTGCAGGGTTAATTCACAATACACTACTTTTTTTTTTCTTTTTTTTTTTAGCTCGCATGAACTGAAAGCAAGTTAAAGTTCATTTATTTTCACTCACACCATCCATCGGTGGTACATGAGGTACAATAAATAATAAAAGATAATGGTAAGTCGTCTTAATTAATCGTGAATACACAAAAACTAATAATAATAAAAAAGAAAATACAAGACATGTACATACTATAGCTACAAACAAAGAAAAAGTAAGAGATATAAGTTATGGAGGACAGACTGCATCATAAATTTTAGTTATGAAGAGACAGAGATTTTTCAACGATTTAAAACTTGAGTTTGACATTATCTCGCTAAACTTAAGTATATTGGGCTTATTACAAAATCTGGGATATAAAAACTGTGTCCTGATACTAGCTAATGATTTGCATTCTATTTTTACAAGTTACATCTCCCTTACATTTGTCATAGCCTACACGGCTATTTACTATATTCATTTCATTATTTCTACAAAAATCAATTAATTTATATCCATAAATATTCACAATTGAATCTTTAACAATTCTTTCTAATGGAATGTTATGGTTTTTTAATATTGTGGATCTCGTTAAAATATCTGAGTGCATACACTCATCACAGTTATTCTGATTCAATTGAAATTCATCGGCAGTATAATAGTCGCGTAAATTAGCGAGTCTGGCATTAGAGTCACCCATCATACAAATATAATTTGAGTCTTTTGAAAAATTAAGAAACTCCAGTTCAATTTCTAGGAAGCAATCAGGAGATGAATATTTACTGTCTTCTGGTGGTACATAAACAACACCACATGTTACATCTTTGTCTATGCTCAATAGAGATTTGTTTATCTTAAACCACATACCATATTTACAATCAATATCTATTACATTTACATATTTAACGATATTATCCTTAACAGCTACAATAATTCCCCCTGATCGAAAATCGCAAGTTTGCGCCGATTTTTCATGCAAGTTTCAAAACCAGGTATGTGTATAATATCGGAATCATCAGTTTTAGTTTCTGTAAGACGTTTAACGTAAAATATGTCCATTCTAAGTGTCTTTAACTGCCAATATCGAATGTTCTGTCGGAGCTGTTTCAAAGGCGACTTACCACATCGAGTGACCTTTCTCCAAGGGAGCTTTTCTGATCATTTTGTCCAGCGTCAGTCTGTCCGTCCGTTAACGTTAACGTTTTCGACTTCTTTTCCTGAACCACTTTCAGCCAAAATTGCCACAAAGCATGCTTGGGATAAGTGCCATGTCCTTTGAAGTAGATATAATTGATAATTAGTTTTTAAAAAAACCTGTGGCATTGTTTAAAAATCGTCTCAAGAAACACTGGGACAATTTCAAACAAACTTGGCACAAATCATCCATGAGTAGAGGGAATTCAAGTTTGTGCAAATGAAGAATTGTGCTCTCTCCGAAGGGGAGAACATCAAGAAAATGCAAAAATAGAGTGAGATCATTTAAAACTCTTCTCAAGAACCACTGACACACAAAAGTTAAAACTTATGTAAGCTTCTTGACATAGTGCAGATATGATATATAAAAATCAATTCATGATAACCACAAATAATTAAAAAAAATATGATGACTAAAAATATTGTTTGTTGTATTTTAATTCAAACATCGTGAACAGGAATACCTCAATAGGCAAAATGAGGAGTTCCGGAGTATGCAATTGAAAATTGATGAAATTCAATTTTCTTTAAAAAAAAAAAAATGAATAAAACATTGTGGAAAATAAACGACAAATACTTGTGATCTGGGGTTATTACAGATGTTTCTATTTATATATGAGGAATTGGTACAGGAAAAATCACCAGGTGCATCATTCCTTAAATCTCTATTCAAACTGTTTGTAAACGATGACGTACGGTGTAACGACATAACCTGTGTCACGCCCTACCACATAAATCGGCTTCTTCACATCGGGAACTGTTTGCGAACTATAATTACATCTGTGTGAGGGGAATTACCGTCTAAACCCGTCACAGTCCAAAGCATCAAGGGGGAAATCATGTTTACGCCCTGTCAACCGTGCAAACGCAGGCAGTATTGAGGTATTTCCATTGTGTCGTGAATTAAAGATTGCAAGTCTTTAAGAAAGAATTGAAATTGTTGCTACTTGCAAATAAAACTACTTTTAAAATATTTGTTTAAAGACTTGATAGAAAAAACAACCCCGAAGTTGAACAACTTTAATGTTGATATTTATTCCATGATATTTTTGCAAGTGTTATTTCAAATTGAGTGCTATACTATAATACATGCACACTGAACTCTGCGGCAGCGGGTGGAATATGATCACATTGATAACTTTCAAAATGAGAATGAATAATCTGATGCAGTGCGCCAGGCAAATCATTGAACGTGTCCTTGAATCCAGAAAGATCTTGGTGTAGGGAGAGGGCTAAAATAGGCTATACATGATGCCCGGTCCCATTCACTTTGTGAATAAAATAAAGTTTACATCAAAGATCTCACAATACATTTCATAAGAGTAATTTATACTTCTGTTCTACATCAATAGATATTGTTGTCAGAATTTGGTGATTTTTGTTTACGGATCCGAAATATTCAATGTGCACACGTGGAGAAGTTACATACTTGAACCCCAAAACGATCGCAAACTGACACTTTCTATAAAGGCATGGATAACGCCATATGGAACGTTATGATTAGAAATTGAACAAGGTAGATTAGCAATATTCCAAGAAACAAAAGAAAATGTAAATTATGTTCAGAGAGTATTGAAGATGAATATCATTTTATATTAGTAATGATTGTAGAAAACAGTATTTAAAGAAATATTATAAACGCCCCTTCCACTTTCAAGTTTGTCCGACTATTATCAACTGGAAATGTTACGGAATTATGTAAACTTGATAAATACCTATATAAATGTTCATTAGATCTCAGTTATTATAAGATTATCCTCAGTATTTATCCTGTCCATGTACATCAGTATGATATATTATGTTCTGTTACTATTTCATTGTATAATTCATTGTTGTATATACTTTATACCTATGAACTATTTCATTGTATAATTCGTTGTTGTATATACTTTATACCTATGAACTGTTTCATTGTATAATTCGTTGTTGTATATACTTTATACCTATGAACTATTTCATTGTATAATTCGTTGTTGTGTATACTTTATACCTATGAACTATTTCATTGTATAATTCGTTGTTGTATATACTTTATACCTATGAACTATTTCATTGTATAATTCGTTGTTGTATATACTTTATACCTATGAACTATTTCATTGTATAATTCGTTGTTGTATATACTTTATACCTATGAACTATTTCATTGTATAATTCGTTGTTGTATATACTTTATACCTATGAACTATTTCATTGTATAATTCGTTGTTGTATATACTTTATACCTATGAACTATTTCATTGTATAATTCGTTGTTGTATATACTTTATACCTATGAACTATTTCATTGTATAATTCGTTGTTGTATATACTTTATACCTATGAACTGTTTCATTGTATAATTCGTTGTTGTATATACTTTATACCTATGAACTGTTTCATTGTATAATTCGTTGTTGTATATACTTTATACCTATGAACTATTTCATTGTATAATTCGTTGTTGTATATACTTTATACCTATGGACTATTTCATTGTATAATTCGTTGTTGTATATACTTTATACCTATGAACTATTTCATTGTATAATTCGTTGTTGTATATACTTTATACCTATGAACTATTTCATTGTATAATTCGTTGTTGTATATACTTTATACCTATGAACTATTTCATTGTATAATTCGTTGTTGTATATACTTTATACCTATGAACTATTTCATTGTATAATTCGTTGTTGTATATACTTTATACCTATGAACTGTTTCATTGTATAATTCGTTGTTGTGTATACTTTATACCTATGAACTATTTCATTGTATAATTCGTTGTTGTGTATACTTTATACCTATGAACTATTTCATTGTATAATTCGTTGTTGTATATACTTTATACCTATGAACTATTTCATTGTATAATTCGTTGTTGTATATACTTTATACCTATGAACTATTTCATTGTATAATTCGTTGTTGTATATACTTTATACCTATGAACTGTTTCATTGTATAATTCGTTGTTGTATATACTTTATACCTATGAACTATTTCATTGTATAATTCGTTGTTGTATATACTTTATACCTATGAACTATTTCATTGTATAATTCGTTGTTGTATATACTTTATACCTATGGACTATTTCATTGTATAATTCGTTGTTGTATATACTTTATACCTATGAACTGTATGGTTCTTGGTCAACAAACAATACAGTGATGTACATATCAATCACAATAACATAAAATAAAATGCTTGTCCATCATAGTTTTGTAGAATGATTGGCACACAAAAACCCTATGCTTCCTAATTTAGTAGTTTTGGTAAGAAATATTTACTGGTATAGTGTAGATCATGAAATGTTTTGGGCAAGATTGACTGATTAATTACTAGTAATATGGTTTTACGCCGTTTTGGCAATATTTCAGCCATTTTACGGCGGTTTAACTAATTGAAATATGTTTGGTTATGAGTGTTTGAGTCTCCCTGACGGCCCCCAGTGAGCCTACTCTTTTTCGAAAATCAGGGAAAAGATCTTTTGCGTGCCAAGGGGGTTGTGATCCTTGACACGGGACACCCTTTAAAGATAACATTGTTGAGTAAGAAAATAAAAGTACGAAGTACTTACTATATCCAAGTACATGCTTTTATAGTATTTTCAGTTGTCATACTCTGTAACTGACTACAGTTCAGTGGCGTAGCTTCCATTGAGGCAACCGAGGCAGCTGCCTCGGTAAAAAACAAAACAACAACACCTTTTACGTTGTTAAAATGTCGATAGCTTCTGGGGGGCTGTGCCCAGACCCCCTGCCTCGGTCATATTCGAACCCAAGCTACGCCTATGCAGTTGGAACAAGAATATGCGGCTTAATCTTTTTTCACTGTATAGAGTACATGTACATTGTACGTAGACAGCCGATTGCCGATCTCTCAAACTGAATGCAGAAAATGTTACATTAAAAACATGGACGAGGGAAATATATATAGATGGTTGTTTGATTGTACATGTATATTGTTGAATAGAACTCATGGAGACGTCATGAGTGGAAAATTCTCAAGAGGGACGTTAAGAAGGACCTCCCCATTTAGTCGCCTCTTACGACAAGCAGGGGGTACTGAGGACCTATTCTAACCCGGATCCCCGTGAAAATAACTTTTAATGATTACGTAGAGTATTTAATTCAAAATCATATTGTGTAATACTTTTGATATGAACATATTTTATTGTATACATATACAAAGGGATTGGCTACAGGTTCTAGCAACTTAAAAAAACCTCTCCCGTATACAAAATATATTATGTTATACATGTACAATGTACAGATAAAGATTGTCGTACCACAGAAAATATAATATTCGTTATAATGTACAATTATGATAATATACAATATATGTTTAGGTTCATGTAAGTACATAATCAGGCATAAAATGCAAAACATATTTTAAAATTATGATATATAGGTCCGATTAAAATCTGTTAGAGTTCTTAAGTATTTGAAAAATATTCATTTCCCCATAATAAAAGGTGGGTATCGACAATAGCAATATCATTTAGATGAAGCAGTTCATTGAAAAAAACAATTTCTTGCTCGAGTGTATCTTTTGCATGCAAAGAAGAAATGATGGGCATCTTCAATATGACCACATATACAGTTTGGAGAGGCAATGATGTTTTTACGATAAAGATCATTATTTAAAATGCAAGAATGTCTTAATTTGGTATGAATGATATTAACATATCGCTGGCTATATGAATAGTA
Organism: Ostrea edulis; assembly: GCF_947568905.1. Classification (NCBI taxonomy): domain Eukaryota; kingdom Metazoa; phylum Mollusca; class Bivalvia; order Ostreida; family Ostreidae; genus Ostrea; species Ostrea edulis. Next base: position 43,764,883 of record NC_079164.1, read on the forward strand.
TATAAGTGGTTTTGAGGGTGTTATTTTAATGTGTTTTTTTTTGCTTTATCAATTGAAGTTATCTCCCTTATTTCTGAGCTCAGTAAGTTCCATTTTCTAACTGTGTCGGGAATAAATGACTTTTTATATAATTCAAGTCTGCATCTAGAAAATGTGTAGTCGCTAGAATTACGGGTATCATATGATGATAAAATTCTGCGAATATTTGGGCAAATTTCTTTCAGATATTGGGGAACTAAATTGTTATGGATTTTAAACATATTTGTTAATTTAGCTGTTTGTCTTCTATCAGAAAGGGGTTCCCACCCAGTTTCAAAATAAAGTTAATCTATTGAGGCGAAAATTGGAAGACCAGTTACTATCCTGGCAGTCAATAACTGAACTTTTTCTAACTGGTGTGAATCAAGACCTGCACATCCATCCCAGACTACAGAGGCATATTCTAATACAGGTCTAATAATAGTTGTATACATTGTTGATAAGGTATTTCTTCCTACAGTAAATTTTAACTTTTTTTTAAACAAATCTATAGTTTTTTATACGGATTATTAACAATGTTTTCAATATACACAGACCAGCTTAACATTAGAAAAGGTAAGACCAACGTGATTATGAACAGTAACATATTGAAGCTGACATTGTTGAAACACTAGTTTCGGGGGTGTCTTCCCACATAGCTAAAATTCTTAAATCTGTACGGGTGACTGGTTTTAGTTAGACGGGAATGGTGCACAGGTAAGGGTGTCAAAGAACAAAGGAAAATAATGACAGGTAACCTATAGTCTGTTTTGTAACAGATCACCGATAATTTGGTTCCATATCAAAATTGGGCAGTAAAATTCCACATTCCAGTTGAATCACTTTCTTACTGTTGTTCATTTCTTGTTTTGCACACCTTTTTTCTGTCAAAACGTGATCGCCATTTGTTAGTTTAAAAAAATGAGAGAGGTATTAATATAAGTGCATATGCACTTGTTTTCCAATATCAGCAATTTCAATGTTATATATTTAACCATGCTCTTGTCTCTATGAAATAAAATACTGTTTACACTATTCATATATAAGCACATGTTAAATCATCACTCAATTACACTATCTTATCCTATAAAAATATACTTATATTTGTACACCTCTAAACAATGTCATTAATATATTTAAACATTATAAATCTTTGTTATTTCATATTGATAAGATATATGTCTTAAACAATAAAGGTATACTTATAATATATATATATATATTTGGAAAAGGCTTATATAGGCTGCAAGCCTGCTGCCTAATCCATTTATGTTTCATATATAATAAAATATTGTTTAAATTAATATATATATATATATATATATATATATATATATATATATATATATATATATATATATATATATATATGATTTGATTTCATAGGCCTGACTGATAATTACAGGTAGTTAGTCTAAAACAGACTATACCCTGGGACCACTCAGGTGTGAAAATCACAGTTTTAGCTAAGTGGGAATAACAATTTCAGAATTTTAGTTCAGTGAGAATGGGGTCTACGGATTTTTTCTTGGTAAAAAAAACAACATTGCTTTTGTTTTGTTAGGGTTAAATTGAAGAAGCCATTGTTTAGACCACTTGTCTAAGATTTTTAGGTCATGATTAACGCGTCGTTCAATTACAACATTATACGACGAACATTGAATAGAATTGTCATCAGCAAATAATCTACACATTGACAACATACTGTCTGAAACATCATTAACATAAATAAAAAAAAAAAAGCAGAGATCCCAAGACTGAGCCTTGGGGAACACCAGTATATATGCTTCTTGTTGAAGAAAAAAGATTTCTATACATCACCATTTGTTTTCTTTTACTTAAATAACTTGTAAACCATTCAAGTATATTACCATGTAAATCATATGATTGAAGTTTGAAAAGAAGTCCTTTATTCCAGACTCTGTCAAAGGCTTTAGATAGGTCCCAAAAAACCATACAACATAATTTTCCCTCATCAATACTTTTAACAATGCTATGACAAGTTTCTATTAATTGGTATATACATGTAGTGGAATGACCAGGTAAAAAACCTGCCTGGTACTTATAGAATATTGTAATGCTTGTATCTATCAATATGCAATCACAAATATTAAATCCAAGTTAAGGTTGTATTCTATTAGAAGTATCGAAAGTTATCGTGCGTTCTAGTATATTTCCATTTTTAAAATATCTGAAAATATACGCTAAAGTAATGCACTTTTCGAAGGCAGATTGTACCGGTACACATTTTCGAGATCTAGTTATCAAGAAAGGGAATGGCTGTTTACAATGTACGTACAGTGTACCTGGTTTACATGTATATTTTAGAGACGAAATGTCAGATTTTTACGTTAAGATAAACTGTTTTTATGCAGAGGAACAATCAGATGTCATCTTAATGTGACCGAACAAATGATTTCGGCGATCATTTCACAATATGATTTGTCACTGAAAATGCTTGAATAGGACACTCCGAGGTACATGCATTTTCCCGGTTTCCAAAATTATAGTTCCGCATGAAAGAGTGTTATCCATTGGTACGTGTCCACGCTGTGAACAAAATTCAAGCAAAAAAGGTTTTGAAAGCATTCCCTCAATTGAGACACAACACAGAAGATGGCTTTGAGAAAATGTCTTGTTGTATCTATATGTTGGGTTTGTTTAGTGTTGGTGGAAGATATGTTATTATGAATTTTACGAAATGTTTATAATCATATTTTAATAAAGGAAGTACAGTCAGTTGTTTAATATGTTGATTATTGTTTGCTATCATAGTTTATTTCGACAAGTATTTTTTTTTTACATACAGTGCATGGGTCTAAAACATTAAGTTTGATTGGAATGCAAGAATAATACATGTATATCAGGTATGACTTACAAACATACCATTCGTCAAAAATACTGTACTGTTACAAGTGCTCCTAATACGACTTTAAAAATGTAATTGTTTCGGGGGAAGGGCATACCTGCAGGTAATCACGAAAGGACGTCCCTACTAAGATATAGTGCGCAATACTGTTACCCGAGATTGTAAATACTGTATTTTGATAGCATAATTTACCAGATATAGGTCGCTATTGCGGGTTTAAATTCACTATATGTAAAAGGATGTACTGCGTAATTAATGTTTAGCATGATTTCTTGTTCTCGTGGTTCTACCACATACACTTTGAGAAAGGATCGTTGGTATTTTCGTACAAATCACAATTTACAATATTTTTTAGTATATATTTAGCACCTCGAACGAAAGATTTTGCCTATACCAAATCACATAGTAAACCCCAAGTCCAAACTTGATGGTTGGGTACCCATGCCATTGTATGTATGATTGGTAACAAACAAGGTATACTATATGTATAGTCATCACGCTTTCTGAACACAATGTTACAGTCAACAGAATTGGCATGCACCTTGAATATTTAAAAAAAAAACAACCCAACTACACAAAAGTTGGTGGTGGCTTACATAATTAGGCGACCAACTGAAACTGGGGATCAGATATGCTAATAGAGTGATCTACATCTATATAGGATATGCTCTTATCTTTTTCTCTCTGACATTATTATGCCCTAACACTAAAACTTCATTAAAATACCCCGGTAGTGTAAATTTGTATTCGGACAAATCGACACCTCCAGCAATCTAATTCGTCATTTGAGACAAATTTAAAAGACTATTGCCCATATTCACACCTGTGTCTTAGGTAAGCTAGATTTATGGAGTAAGCCTAGTTCAGGTAAACCGATTTTAAATCCCATTTGAGCTGAGTTCACATAAAACTCACCTCTGTTTCACACTTAAAATAAAACTGGTTTTACCTGAACACCTGTTCTGTATGCTTTTTTATACCCCCCGAACGAAGTTCTGGGGGGCATATGCAAGGTGAAGATAACGAACAGTGATCAATCTCATAACTCCTACAAGCAATACAAAATAGATAGCTGGGCAAACACGGACCCCTGGACACACCAGAGGTGGGATCACCCCTGTCTGTCTGTCCGTCTGGCTGTCTCCAGATTCGTGTCCGGGCCATAACTTCTTTGTTCTTTGACATAGGCATACCATATTTGGCACACACGTGGATCACCATGAGACGATGTGTCGGTTACCTTCATTACTTCTATATGACCTTAACCCTCGACCTTAAGGTCAAAATTAAAGTTTTTTCAATGGATTCGTGTCCGGGCCATAACTTCTTTGTTCTTTGACAAAGGCATACCATATTTGACACATGAGTGTATCACCATGAGACGATGTGTCTTTTACCTTCATGACTTCTATATGACCTTGCCCTCAAGGTCAAAATTAAAGGTTTTTACAATGGATTCGTGTCAGGGCCATAACTTCTTTGTTCTTTGACATAGGCATACCATATTTGACACATGAGTGTATCACCATGAGACGATGTGTCATGTACCTTCATGACCACTATATGACCTTGACCTCAAGGTCAAAATTGAAGGTTTTTACAATGGATTCGTGTCAGGGCCATAACTTCTTTGTTCTTTGACATAGGCATACCATATTTGACACATGAGTGTATCACCATGAGACGATGTGTCATGTACATTCATGACCTCTTTATGACCTTGACCTTTGATCTCAAGGTCAAAATTATAGGTTTATATCATGGATTTGTGTTTGGACTATATCTTCCATTTTCTTCGACAAAGGCATACTATTTTTTTACACTCAGGAAAGGGGTAATCTATGCCTATTAACAACACCCTTTGGGAGATTGGAGTAAGTGGGGGGTATTCTTAGTGAGCATTGCTCACAGTACCTCTTGTTTCATTTGGTATTAAAATGGCTGGGAAGAAAGGTCCAAATTTTACAGAACCAGAAAAGTGTACCCTTACTGATTCAGTCGGGTCAAAAAAGGTTTTCTCTGATTTGGTTCTAGATCATTTCCAAGCATGTCCGTTATACGGAGGGTAACACGTTTACAAAAACGGAATATCCCACGAAAATCCTCCTATCATAAAAAAAGAAATGGATTTAATCTATCACGGATAGTTCTAGGTTGTCTTAAAAACAATTAGTCAATAAGATCTACTTTCTACTCAATCTAGAAACTATGTGGACTTTCATCAAAGAGCGATTACTGGCCATACAAGAACAGCACGTACCATCTAAATTGACATCAACAGGAGATGCTTACTCCTTCTAGGCACCTGATCCCACCTCTGGTGTGTCCAGGGGTCCGTGTTTGCCCAACTATCTAATTTGTATTGCTTGTAGGAGTTATGAGATTGATCACTGTTCGTTATCTTCACCTTGCATCCACTAGATTCTCACAGCCGTGGATAACACAAGAAGTGAAGAGAGTATCGAGGAGGAAAAAGAAAAGCTTTCGGAAGGCACGAAGAACAGGAAATGCTAAAGACATCAAGCGTCATAAACATCTCAAAGAGCTGTCACGAAGAACTTGCAGAACAGCGTACAACTCTTACGTTACCAACATCATCAGCCCAGACTCGTCATCAAATCCAAAAAGATTCTGGAGTTTTGTTAAGAGCCTACGAACCGACAGTGCTGGAATAGCACCCCTAAAGGACACCAAGGGGATAACACAGACTGAGAGCAGTAAGAAGGCAGATATTCTAAACTCTCAGTTCTCCTCTGTTTTTAACAAGGATGAACGAGAGGACACAATACCAGACAAGGGACCAAGTCCACACAAAGACATGTCTGCCATTAGTGTAGGAGTAGAGGGGGTTTACAAGATATTGACCAACCTGCAAATACACAAAGCAACTGGACCAGACAAGATATCATGTCGACTACTGAAGGAGACGGCTAAACAAATAGCGCCCATGCTGCAACTCTTCTTCCGAGCATCATTAGATCAGGGAACATTACCAAAGGAATGGAAGACAGCCAATGTGGTACCGATCTTCGAAAAAGGAGAGAAGAGTAAAGCAGAGAATTATCGCCCAGTGAGCCTCACCTCAGTAACCTGCAAGATGCTGTAACACATAGTATGCAGTAGCATCATGCGACATCTAGATACACACAACATCCTCCATGACGCTCAGCATGGTTTCCACAAACGAAGATATTGTGAAAGCCAGCTCATACTTACAATTCAAGACCTTGCTATGAACATCAACCGGAACCAGACAGATCTAATACTGCTGGACTTTTCGAAGGCCTTCGATAAAGTTCCACACAGACGCCTTCTCTACAAGATCAAGTACTACGGCATCCGTCACAACATTAGTCAGTGGATAGGGGACTTCCTGGGTGAGCGAACACAGCAGGTACTCCTGGAAGGGGTAACTTCCAGTGATGCACCAGTCCAGTCTGGCGTGCCCCAGGGGAGTGTCCTTGGCCCGTTGCTCTTTCTGCTGTTCATAAATGACCTACCGGAGGCAGTATCAGAGGGTTCAACGGTCCGACTATTTGCTGACGATTGTGCTCTGTACAGACACATCAGATGTCCCGCTGATGCCATCCAGCTTCAGGAGGATCTGATCAGTTTACAAAAGTGGGAGGCTGACTGGCTCATGGAATTCCACCCCAAGAAGTGCCAGATCCTGAACATTACCAACAAGAGGAAGATCATAAGCCACCAATACCATATCCATGGCCATACCCTCGAAGTAGTGGATTCAGCGAAATATCTTGGGGTCCATATACACAAGAGCCTGAAGTGGAACCACCATATTGATCAGGTTGCAAAAAAGGCAAATAACACCCTTGCCTTTTTGCGGAGGAACATACAGCAGTGTCCACATAACACCAAGGCACTCTGCTATACAACCCTGGTCCGGCCAGTCACAGAGTACGCCAGCGTAATATGGGACCCTTACACTGCCGACAACATCCAGAAACTGGAGATGGTACAACGGAGAGCTGCCCGCATGGTAAATTTTGATTACCGGACAACTAGCAGTGTTTCCGCCATGCTGGCCCATTTATATTGGACATCCTTACAGGAGCGCAGAGCTCAAGCTGAGGCAGTTATGATGTACAGGGTAGTCAACCAGTTGATAGACATACCATCATCACCTATCCTGGTACCGACCAACTCGCTGAGAGGCAACAACATCAGCTTCATCGTACCGTATGCAAGGACTCTAATATACCAGAAATCTTTCTTCCCTGATGGAATACGTATCTGGAATGCTTTACCATCCGAAGCAGTCTGTGCAACATTTGTGGACAGCTTAAAGTTCCAGATACAGAACACCACCATCAGACGTTAAACCTACCGGTCGTTTTAAACTGCACTGTAAATCTGTTGTTTTTTAACCTGCACCTGTACAGTCGTCTTTGCACATCATGCGCCGGTATGAGTTTACGCCAAGAGCGGTAATGTACCAAAATGGAAGAAGATCTATGTGGTCTTCCATAGTTAGAATAACACTACCTGCAGGTTGCACCACTCTATTAATTCTTACCAAAATTACTCACCTTTGACCTGACCCTGCTGCCTTAAAGTAAACTTTTCAGAAGTTGTACTTTCACATCATGTAGTACAGTTCTTAATGAGCATTTTCATACCAAAAAATACATACCCATCCAGCAAGGCGTGAGAGTTTGTTTACATCGAAGTCAAGCACGTGCAAAATCAGCTGGTCAAAAGCCAAATCACCCACCTCTACAACAAAAATTCAAAAAAATATTTAAATCCTTCTTTCATGGTTTTTACTCACAAAATTTCAAACACAATACTTGAATTTACATCTCATAAAAAATTGGAGAGCCTACCTCATAAGGAAAGTCCCATAAAACATGCAAAGTTCCAGGAATTATTTTCTTTCGGCCATGATTCGACGTGAACCTCCACATAAATAGAGTGATGCAACCTGTATTAACATTTAACCTTCCGTAGACCAGGTTTAGGTTTACCCTAATTTCTGAGATGAGCTCACTCCTGAGAAGCAGGTGTGAAAAAGGTTTATACAATGTGAGCTCTTCTAACAGGTAAACCTGGTTTAAACATAGGTGTGAATACGGCCATAAGGGACAGTTTTATATCCCTCTATCAGCATGCCTGATCGGTTGATCGCTCAAGTCATCTACATATTCACTGTTTTAAAGATAATTTTCATGAAACGCATAGTAGTTTTCTCTACCATGCCTGAAAAATGTCCAAAAGAATAGTACTTGAGGAAGTTAGCTTTTGAGCATAACTGCGTAGGATGCTAAAACTAAGTATTTACTGGTTCAATATTGATCCCATTGGTGCAAACATATTACACATCTATTATTGAACCCTATCCAGTTAAAACAAATTGTGTCAATTCAAATTTTAAAAGGGTTTTGCAGGGACTATATATATTTTGTGGCAGAAGGATTGATTAATCAAAAAGTTATAAATTTGCGTGATATTACATTTTCTGTTTCATCCAATATATCTTCTATTTTTATACTCCAATACGTGTGTTTCAGATTTATAATATATGATAGAAGTAGTTGAGACTTGGAACTAGTTCAAATGTAATTTATTAATTTAGTTGATATGTTTTTCCAGAACACCGATTCTTAAAAAAGTTTAAATCAATTTACTCGAAATTTTGCATAAAAATTCAGTATTTTCGCCTAATATGTCCTTTTAAACTCTAAGATTTGATATCATGAATTTTTTTCGTATCTCAAGTGCAAAAAGGTCATTATTTCCATTACTAGTATTAAACTCTTTTTATCTGTTATGTTAGAAGACATAATTATGTATCTACTTTATGTAATGATTGATTTGTGTTGTTTATGTAGTGTTGACACCAATAGACAAATTCAATGAATTTTAAATACAAAAAGGTCATTTTTAGAACACTGTAGAACAATAACAAGCTTTACGACCCCAGTTTTTCTTTTGATTTCCTAACTCCCTTTCAATGTAGAAATAAAAAATACACTTCCCCAAAAATTGACATTCCTCTAAATCTCAGGTGCGAACCTCTTTAAGAACAATTTACAACAGGATATTTCAAAGAATCGAAATTCACGAAAAACCTACAAAATATTAGGGACCTTTTTTCGAAGGGGGAGGGGGGTTGTGGTTCACATTTATATCATCAGATCTTAAAGTTGTGTAACTCAGTAAGCCAATCAAGAACTTAAAGAAAAGAGATCTGTTGTTGGAGAAATGCCGAATAACGTGTATGTATTTTGTTACTGGGGATAAATGCGTATATTGGCGATGTTCTATTCCAAAAAAAATGCATATCATCTTACGTCGTAGTAAAAGATCAAACATTCCTTCTACATCCACATACTAAAGGCATTGCGATGTGTGAAAATCAACGTATTGCATTTGTTTGGCCTAAAGTCATAAATTAGAAAGAATATGAGTAAGCTTATTGTGCAGATTTAATCCAAATCCTTTCATCCAAATCCAGCCCAACAGGATTTTTCTTTCGTTACCCTGAATTGATTCTTCAAAGTACATTGGCTGAACATGTTTTGAAAAGATCTTACAATTTCTGCTACATTTGTACTTCAAATGTTCACTTGATCTTATACACTGTAATGACATATTCTTGCATTAGAACCTATCAATTAGTTTAATGTTTTATATATATACTGCATGTATAGTGTATATATAGCTTAAGGTAGATCGATCCTCATGTGATGTCATGGGTTTTTGCAAAAATCTTCTTCTTTTTTTTAATTAACTGAGCATGATAGGAATATATCTTATTCACTGAATAAATAAAAAAAATCTGATGTATTATTGATAGTGAAAAAGTTTATATTTTCTTTATATAATCAACTATTTATCATAAAAATTATGTTGTCAAGGCCAATAACTCCTATGCTGATATTTCCTCTACTGTATGTCTATTATACAATGATTTCCGAAATATCCACAATTAATTTATACATATTTATGAATTAGCAGTATTTCTGAACTGTTGACTTTTAAAAAATTTCATTTTATCATGTTTTTATCTATACATGTATTTATTATTCTGTTTTATGAAAATGTGTGATTTTTTGATACTGGCATATATTTCTGTTTTTGTATGTCTGACATCTTAAAAAAGCTGGCAACATACACATTTTCTTTGGTTATTAAATTATTAAATCAGACTATATTGAGTGGAAATTAATAGTGTTCCCACTTTTAACCATCAATGTTGATAAGTTACATGAGGGTGGGGCTACTTTAAATGCTTTCGGGAATTAATGTATATTGATATGTGAATAAACTTTAACTCGGTGTTTATTAACTTATTGAAGCCTAATCAGAAATGTCGACAGTGGAATGGAGTTTGCAGACTGAGCGCTTTTAAAGCTATATTTTAAAGTAAACAAGATTTCTGCAAATTTCTGAGATATATTACTGCAGTCCTACCAAACTTTAGATCAGCCAAAGAAATAAAGAGCGCCTTCATATATCGAGACACGGTATTACCATAGTAAAAAAATAATACTTGTAATTTATAGAATTAAAGGTTAAAAAATTTTAATAGTTCAATGCTGCCACAGGTACGGTCTTGAGCGCCATATATAGAGCAAATTTTGTGGCACTTCACTTAGTTGTTAGGGGCGCTCGCTTCACAATGGTAGGCCTTGCGTTCGATTCAAGTACCGTGTCACAGCTAAGGTAGTAGACGTGTAAGTGAACTGGTTTTCCTGCAGCTCCTGATTTGCCTTTTAAAACGGAAGTTCTGAGTCTGAGCAGTCGAACACGATTAAGAGTCCCCACTGTTTCGACCTTTAAGAGGCATGCATAGGTCAAAATTTGTGGCACGTCATTTAAAGCTGGTGACGTCTCTCTTTGATTGAAATATTTTGAAATGGGTCGTAAGGCCACAAACGAACAAGTTTTTCACTGAAAATAACTCTTATCTATTATATTGTTTCTATGACAGATTGTGATGCAGGGTACAGATCTAGAAGAAGATATTATTACACAAATTTTTACAGCAGGTACGGAACTAAAATGGGAAACAGAGGTAGTATGTGATGGAAAACTATTAAAATCATTTTGACCATGATATAGTGATTCATGTGTTTACAGAGGTGTGAATTAGATATGTAAAATCAAACGTAATGTTCTGTTCGGTGTTACAGTGGCGGAGTGATCGGTAATGTTCTGTTCGGTGTTACAGTGGCGGAGTGATCGATGATGTTCTGTTCGGTGTTACAGTGGCGGAGTGATCGGTGATGTTCTGTTCGGTGTTACAGTGGCGGAGTGATCGGTGATGTTCTGTTCGGTGTTACAGTGGCGGAGTGATCGGTGATGTTCTATTCGGTGTTACAGTGGCGGAGTGATCGGTAATGTTCTGTTCGGTGTTACAGTGGCGGAGTGATCGGTGATGTTCTGTTCGATGTTACAGTGGCGGAGTGATCGGTGATGTTCTGTTCGGTGTTACAGTGGCGGAGTGATCGGTGGTATAGTGTCTGCTATTGGGTCTGGAATCACAATAACAATCATCAGCATGTTGTTGCCTCAGACGAATCAGAAGAAATGCGAACAATGCAAGTGTTTTGTTCTGCAACGTTAACCCAACCGATCAGCACACGATCGTCACATGTAAGTACATAGTGGTTATTTACTATTTCCCATTTAATCTACATTGTATCTAATAATTGTAATTAACTTAGACAAGACGCCGAAATGCCTTATCGGTCACCTGAGTATTAGTTAAAAGTATCACTATGAAATTTATAATAATTTCCTGTTCTAAGTTGAATTCTAATATCCAACATCGGTATAATTTTTTTTTTTACTAAAATGCCTCCGAAGATCCAATAACTTTACACAATATATATAACACTTTATTTCTGTTTTGATACCAAAACCCTAACAGTACGATCAATAAATTTACAATTTTGGTAATAGGCTACTTACACCTTCTAAATATCTAATTAGTTTCAATTTAGTATCAAAGCATTACAATGTTTCATATATAAACACTATACGCTAAGTTTGGTCCCTCCCTGGAGATAGAACCCGATGATTATAAAATTTACAATTTTGGTAAAGGCCTTCCTTCTAAACATGACTATGCATATGGGCTTTCTTATAGATGTGCCAATGTAGAGGAGATGTTTTAACATTGACCAATATTTGCCCCCCCCCCCTCCCCCGTATCTTTACATTTCCATAGCCAACAAATGCTTCATACCATATTTGGAAAGAGTTAGATGGTTAGTTATCAAAAAGAATTTTAAAATGTTCAATAATTGTTAACGTAAGATGACTGACGGAGTTCAATAGCAATAGGTCATCGGAGTGACTCAGGTGACCTAAAAAGATGTGAACATGCTATCGTAAAAGATATATTCACTTGTTGTTAGATAATTTCAATAGTTTCAGCATACTTACTGCATACACCAGCCATCAAATAATTAACAAACAAATCAACTCTAAAATAAATTTCAATTATGCGTGTAAAGTTGGGAGAAATTGTTTTACACATACTATTCAATTTTACAGCAAATGTTTCTTAAGGAGTCACCTTCCCTACACAGCCATATGTGCACAGTGGACAATATAATACTGCGTTCCAGTACGGAGCGAGTGCTCTGAACCAGAAGAATGGAGACGCTCCTCGACTATCACATAACGTGCCAACGCCACCAAACCAGTCTGTCGTTGGTCAAAATGGCGTTGCATATCCTCACCGTCCAACAAAAGGAAACATTTCCAACGCGGCAGCTCCTCCATCGAATAAATTTTGATTTGATTATTTAGTTTATAATAATATTTATAAAATGTGTTTTATTCAAGTATTAGTATTATGTAGCATACATTACATTTTAAGTATTAGGAAATATCACTTCATTTCACGTCTTCAGCATCGTTGAACCTGATTTTATTTTCCCCCATTTTTATTCCAAGCGGTGAGATCTCTCGAATTTTGTAAACCTTTATTTTTTTATTAGTCTTTGTGTATTTTCCTTTATGAAAATGCTATAGTATTGTGTTGTTTGGAATCATACATTCTAGTCAATGGGACTATTGAATTTGAGTTACCGTACCAATATTGAATGTTTACTGAATATTGACAATAACGACAAATAACGACTTTCAGCTTCTCTATTGATAACTTCCCATATTCACTGAATCTTTTCTCTTATATATTTCTTTTGAAATTGACATTGTTTTCATCTGTGACAATGAATGAATCTTTCTTGCAAACTAGTTTGATCCGGGTTTTTTGTACCCACCTGTCCGTGTAATCATGACCAAATATGGAGCGTCATCAAGGTCAAGGGGTGCATTGGCTGTGATTTTAACTATTTCAGACAAAGCTTTGCAGAAATAAATACAGGTTATCGAGATATGTCATATCTGTCTATATCTACAACGACGTTGCGGAGGGTATAATGTTTCTGACCCATCTGTCAGTCCCTTTCTTGTCAGCGCAACTCCTCTGAGACCGCTCAACAGAATTCCATGAAACGTTGTAGTTAATAAGGACACACTGTGTAGATGTGCATATTCCCAGGAAATTCTTATTCAATCATTTTTCTGGTAGTTATGCCCCCTTTCAACTTAGAATTTCAAGCCTGTCTGTCTTGTTCTTGTCAGCGCAACTCCTCAGAGACCGTTCAACAGAATTTCGTGAAAGAGGGTGTTGCACCTAAGCGGGAATTTTCCCTAAGTCCTTCATATTTAGGAATAGCAAAAAAGGATGTACAAGAAATGGTGAATTTTGCAACGCCAAGGTTTTAACTTTAGGATGGGTCCAAATTAGTCATATCGTTTAATGTTAATGCATATATTATATTATGTAAAGCCTTTCATCAATGTATGCACTTTTGCATCTTCGCAAGCCAAGCGAATCGGACACTTGGCTTGCGAAGATGGCAATTTTGAGGGCATTGAAGTTTTAAGAACACTTCTTGTTTTATACTGTTGCTAAATATTAGAATTTAGCTTACATATTCAGAACAGGACTTTTTTCTACATTCCAGTACCCATGGGATTAATGATACTTTTGACTAGTACTCAGGTGACCGATTAGGCCTGTGGACCTCTTATTGTTATCAATTTAAGTCGCGCCGTAAACACTTTGTAGAGAATGTTTACCAAGAGTACAATATCTACTACAAAGGCCTATTGTTTAACATTCCACTCGAGAACTTTTCACTCACATGTAGACGTCACCATTACCGGTGACGAGCTGCAAAATTTAGACCTATCCTCGGCGCTTACAGCCGTTGAGCAGAGAGGGATCTTTATCGTGCCACACCTACTGTGACACGGGACATCCGATTTTGCGGTCTCATCCGAAGGACCGCCCCATTTAGTCGCCTCTTACGACAAGCAAGGGGTACTGAGGATCTATCCTAACCCGGATCCCCACGGGATTTATGATTAGTGCATCATTATGTACCATAAAGGTGTAGAAAAACATGCCCTCACCAACATTTGTACAATGGCTTTCGAAGATTTCAAGCAGTTATTAAATATTGATGGCGCTGGTGGAGGTGGTAATGTCTACGAAACTCCTCATGTATTATCAATAAATATATTTTGAAGTAATTTTTACAACTGGTAAGATTTCTTTGCTATTATGAAGAGGTAATATCATTCCCTATTATTGTTATGCGAACCATTTTGTCCCCTTTATATTCACAAAATCAAAAATTCAACTTTTCATAGAAAAGATTATTAATTAAAGTAAGTATTTTCATGTATAAGCTGTCTCCTGCTACATGTATGTACACAAGCAAAGGGAGTATAAATGTAACAGAAGTTGAGGTTGTGAAAAGTACCTTAAAAGACCAAGTGCTAGATCCCCCATTTTAAAAATTCCTGGATCCGCCTATGAACCATATTGTTACTTGTATTATAACAGATTAAACGGTTTGTAGTAAAATACTTCTCTATTATCTTATATATAGAATCATATAAATTTGTTTACAGTAAAGTGGATTGCAAGGACACGCTAACTTTCTTGTCTTTTGTTTTAGAATTATTCCTGGGAATTTCAGACAATTTTTCTCGATATATTGCTATTCAACAATAAGATAATTAAGTTATCGTCAACTCAAGGATCGTACCTTTTTCAGAATACAAATTCAATCTTCTTTCAGGTACAGGTCAATAAGTGCTAGCCAATTATCAACCCCTTCACTTGTGAAAATATGAAAGGAATTGTTAATTCAATAATAGTGTTTTAGGATCCTACCCACAGACAGCACGAACATGAAAAATGATCACTATATTTTAAGCCTTTAAGAGATCGTGTAAAATGTTTGAAATTGTAAGATTTCAAAGAATTCGAATTTCCCATAACAAGGATCCATTCAAGCAAATAATATTGATATGTACCAGTAAGTTTTATTTTAAGTATATGACATAAATTTCTAAAAGGCTAATATCATAAGAATACATCAAATACATCTTTAATATCAAATAATTATACTCAATATTACTGATATATCTATCTATCTATCTATATATATATATAAAAGTTTACATATACTAGAATATGTTGGGATTTGACTTTAAACAAATTTCTGTTACTCCGAGTGTTTGACCAACGTGGAACAAATTAAACACAAAAATTTTCAACACTTCCTGGTTTGATATTTCGTAAGTCTAACGTAACCGTTGCGGGGCGGTGAAAATATTTCCTCTACCCATTACAATTTAAATAGCTAACACGCTCTGATAAATTCAAATTGATTATATTTCGCAGTCCAGTTTTTATCGTAAACAAAATGGCGTTTCAGGAGTTCGTGTACTCCCTTCTCAGTGTTATACTGCTGGGATTTTTTCAAGGTAAGTATCATATTTTTATCAGTGTATTATTTCTCAGTACTGTGTCTTTTGTGAAGGAAGTACACTTACAGAAAAACTCTTGAAATATATTTCAATGTATTTTGGAAACACGTAGACAGGTAGACATGTAAGATGACATGACAAGAATTATTTTGAAGCTTCATACACACACAAATTTTTCCTTAATTCCGCATTTTTCAGTTATTTTGGAATTCAGATAGATTTTGATGAACAGTTTTATTAATGATATAATATTATTAATACGATGGATTGCGAAATCCTTCAGTAAATATGAGTTGTCCTTCCCAATGGTGTACGATGACATGCACTTATCAAGATCGAAAGTACATGCAACATTATGGCGATCCTATTTCATCTTTGTTAATTACCACAAATATCCTGATAAAGGAAGTGTAATGGGGAGTTGACTCTCCTTGGAAAAGACCCGAAACTTGCTACACTATAACTGATGTTTTGATATCTATATCACGATGTATAGGTTAGCATTAAGTAATGGTGGCATATCAACAAACTTATTAAAAGTTTTTTGAATGCGTTTACAGCTTATTTGATGAAGTATGTGCATTGTTAGTTGATGCCATACTTATCATTATAACTTACAGATGAGAGCATTGCATATTTGAAGAGATTCTTATCAGTGTTTTAGGGTTGGGAAGAAGGGTTAAAGTCCAAGTTTACAATCCTTCCCTATATAGAGTTATCTACGTATACGGTGGCTAGTTTAGGGCACGTGGAAGAATTTGTTTTCAAAATTCGTTCCCACGAAATTAATTTCGTTCCCACAAAATAAAATTCGTTCCCACGAAATTATTTTTTTTCCAATGAAACAAAATTCGTTCCCACAAAATAAAATTCGTTTCTGACGAAATTAATTTCGTTCCCACGAATTAAAAATTCGTTCCCATGAAATAAGGTATTCTCAATATTCACTTATGAAAGGACTACTAAGCTTGTGAATAAGTCCGTAACATATGATCACTAGTCCAAATAAAAAGTAAAAACTGAATCTTTATTTTGCTTCATTATAGGCCTATGTTACTCAACCTTTGAAGCGTCATAGGGTATATCACCTATATATCAGTAAAATAATCCTTAGTATGCAGTTTGTGATCATGTACTTTCCTTCTCTTATTAGCAGAGAATAACCCATATTCTATGCCATGTATTTCTCTGTTTTAAAATCCATTGCTTTTTAGGCAGACAATACAGGGGCTTTACAGTAGCTAAAGTTCACCGGGTGCGGCCCCAATATTATAAACCATTATACATGTATGTTCATTAAAATGCAATATCATTGTGTGATTTTTTTTATAACAGTCACTTGTCTTTTTTCCCCACTAAAGTGTAATCGATGTCGGATAACAGAAACTCACGGGAGTGTTTAACCTCCTCCCCCTAACTATTTGAATTTAGAATTTTATTCGACATCGATCTTTTGATCTAGCCCCTTAATTTTCCCAAATGACAACAGATGTTCATCGTACATCAAAATGAAAGAATAGTTAGTTTTAACAAAAATCTCTTCCACCTGTCCTAAATCAGCCACCGTAGTTATCTTTCTTTGTTATGTAATCTCAGAAACCTTGGCTAAGGAAATATTTTTTATCTCATACTTTTATGTCCAAAACAGAGCTTTAATTCTTTTGTGTGCTTGTGTTTTATCACAGGTTGTGACGGCGCTTACAGATCGTACAGGTCGTACTCGTACTCGTACAGATCGTACACTTATTATTACGGATATTACGACTATGTCTACTTATCGTAAGTTGGATTGAATTCATTATTTTTGCGAAAGAAGATACCACAATATGACATTTAATTTAACATGAAAATGAGAGATAATTTACAATTACATGTAATTTCATAAACATATATAAAAAATCATTACTACTGCGTCAGCAATGAATATCTATTTTTGTATCTTTACACTATATATATTCACATCAGAAAATCACACGCTTTTACGTGTAACACTTTACAGAGGCGGAGTTATTGCTGGGATCGTCTGCGGCGTCATCTTTTTCGTCGTCTTCATAATAGTGACAGTCATCTGCTGCTGTCGCGCCGCGACACAGAGGAGAAGAATGCCGGGGATTGTTTACAGCAACGGAATGAATCAACAGACGGTCATAACAACAGGTAAATCGATTTAGTATTTTAAATTTTCAAAACAGTTTTACATGTATATACACCATACAACTATCCAAAAAGACTCCCTTCGTTTGATTGTGTTTGGTTTAACGCAGTTTTGGCAATATTTCTGCCACTTTACAGCAGTTAAACTCCTTCAGAACTTTATGTATTGAACGTCCTTGTTACACAATGTTTGTGTACAATGATACAACATCTGAAATGAAACGATGAATATCTGAACAATTGATTCAACCCTCGAACACAGGTTGGGAGTGCGCTGTAGCAACCATTGATGATAAATAATCCACTAATGATACATGTAAATATGGCATTAACGGATGCATCTGCGTTCGTTATTGCAAAAACTTGTATCATTAACGCATCAGGTTGCTACAGTGCACACCCCTTTAAAAAGTGTTAAGCAATGTCAAAGCTAAACTAAACCTTTGCTAGAAAACAGTATTCAATCTCTGATATTCAATCGTCATATTTCTAGTTTTTATTCTTACCTTAATTTCATTACTAATTTCAGTGTCATGCACATTCTATAATTCAATCTCAAATATATATCACATATGAATTAGAAGAAAAAATTGAAATGCTCGTAATACAAAAATTTGGTTATACGAATATTGAGATCTACATGTACATATAGTTGCATCACGAGTTAGCTTTTAGTAATGTCTTCTATGGGAACACGTACTTGCAATTTTATTAGTGACCAGCATTAGAAGTGAAAGTCACGGGTCTTTTGGGTATGACTTAAAATGGGCGTTCAGTGTCACGGTAGGCATTAGTACAACAATATATCATGGCCTTGAGCGCCATCCACAAGTAAAAATTTGTGGAACTTAACTTAAAAAGTTTTTGACGTCTCAACATTGAGTGAAAAATTCTCGAATGGGACGAAAAACAACTAATTAAGCTCTAAAAATCCATCTTAAAGAGGTTAGTACCCGAGATTTTTAGTAATGTCAATTTTTGAGGAAGTGTATTTTTTATTTCAACATTGAAGGAGAATTAGGAAATTAAAAACAAAAACTGGGGTCGCAATGCTTGTTATTGAGCTACAGTGTTCTGAACATGACCTATTTGCACTTAAAATTAACTCAAGATTTATTCAATTAAATTTGATTTGTCTTTTGGTGTCAACACAATATAAGCAACATAAATCAATCTTTACATAAAATAGATACATAGTCATGTCTTCTAACAATACAGATAAAAAAGAATTAATACAAGTAATGGAAAGAAATAATGACCGTTTTGTACTTTGTATGCGAAAAAATTCATGATATCAAATTTAAAAGGACATATTAGGAGTAATGTCAAATTTCACATAATTTTCAAGGTCTTGGCTTAAAAAATGGAACTGAAAAAAGTGGGGGCTAGAAATCAAAATTTTAAATTATTGGCGAAAATACTGAATTTCTATACAAAATTTTGTAAATTAATAATTCAAACTTTTTTAAGAATCGGTGCTCTGTTTGAAAAATATATCAATCAGACTGAATGAATTACAACATTTGACCTAGTTCCATGTCTCAACTACTTGTATCATAAATTATAAAACTGAAATACACGTATAGGCGTATAAAAATAGAAGATATATCGGATGAAACAAAAACTGTAATATCATGCAGATTCAGAAATTTTTGATTAATAAATCCTTCCGCCATATCATACAGTCCCTGCTAAACCCTATCAAAACTTGAATTGACACAAACTTTTTCAACTGAATAGCGTTCAGTGATAGACGTATAATATGTTTGCACCAATGGGATCAGTATTGAACCACTAACTACTTAGTTGCAGCATCCTGTGCAGTTGTGCTCAAAAGCCCAGGAGCTAAATTCCTTTTTATTAGCTGACCTGTTTTTATATTCTTACGACGCGGAATTTATTCAAAGCTTCTAAATGAGAAGAAACATTTCTTGCTGAGGCCTTCAACTCAAAATTTATATATATCAACGACGTTTTATATCATAACAATAATCACTTTCATTCATATGACGATTCGATATATCCCAGTGAGACACCACAGTCTTCCACATCTGCTTTATGCTTCGATATTTTATTGAACATAAATGTTAACGGCAAACGAACAACTCAACTTCATGACAAACGGTATGACTTCAGATTCTCCATCGTCAACTTTCCTATTAAATCAACAGCATTAAAACGTATGACTTTCCAACT
This sequence comes from Ostrea edulis, assembly GCF_947568905.1. NCBI lineage: Eukaryota > Metazoa > Mollusca > Bivalvia > Ostreida > Ostreidae > Ostrea > Ostrea edulis. The sequence goes on from NC_079164.1 coordinate 43,784,951, forward strand.
CTACACGACCATTCCTAAGGATACATTAAAGAATTAAAGAAGTCGCTTGTTAATAAAAAAAAAAAATTCGATGTTCCTCGAATACCACCCCACCCCTTCAGAAACTTTCCAATGAGTGAATAAGTCTGCTAAAATGAACGTTTGGTGATTTGTATCCATGATCAAATCGTGTCAGAATATAAAACCAAACTAAGAAACAATCACAGAAAAGTCTTTAAAGGAAGTAATATATCGTACATACGTTAAAAGGCGGTGTTCATGATTAGTCAGTTTTTGGCTCACGGTTGAAAGGGGATGCTTACTCTTCCTATGCACTAAATCCCACCTCTGATATATTCAGGGGTCCGTGTTTACCGAATTCTCTATTTTTTTAAATTCCTTTTAGGAGTTATGACGTTGACCCCTGTTCGTTATTTTCACCTTTCTTTTTTCCCCTATGACCTTTGTTGACAGTATGTGTGAATTTTGACGATTCAATATAACCACGTTCTGCGTGAAAAACATCAATTAGCTATATAATAAACTTCATTGCATAGGTGAAATGAACTTTTGTGCATTGTTTGAAAGGTCTTTAAAGTTGTAAATACATTGATGTTTTTAAACTCGCATCAAATTTGAGGATTTTTAAATCAACAGCAAATACTACCCCTGGTATGTACCCCACTCAGCCATACCCAGCGGCTGGACAGAATAACATGGGGTTCCAGTACGGGGTTCCAGGACAGCAGTTTGGGGCTCCAGGACATCAATATGGGGCTCCAGGGCAGCAATTTGGGGCCCCTGACCAGCAAGTGACAAATCCACAGTATGCAAACCCAGCGCCATCCTATGAATCCGTCACACAAGAGAAAAACGCTTCCGTACCGCCTTATTCAACATAAGGACAATCTTGTTCATGCAGTAATTGTTCTATATGTATAAGGTTTATACGAAAATTAGAGAAGCAACCCATGTATTCAATTTAAAAAATGTAAAGATATTCTGTAATTTTTAGAAATATTTTATTTTATACTCATACTGTTCGTATGATAGGGGAAAAAACTTTTTTCATAGTTGAATGTCAGGAGAATAAAGTTCAAACGACAAGGTTATAGAAGAATATTGTATCCAAATGTTAATAGTCAAAGCTCAAGGGAATAACGTAATTATTGGGAGGAGGGGGGGGTGAGTGTTGGGGGTTGGTCCCCTCCTGATATTTGACAAAAACGTATTTGTGTGTATCCAAACAGGGTCCTTGTTGCCCCATACTCTTATTGTTTTGTAATCTTTAAAGGAGTTGTGAGACAGGTCACTATTCTATATATGCACATTTTCTGTATATCCATGAATAACCATTTTCACTTCTGATGTGCCTTATGTTTTATATAGTCATGTTGCAAACAGATCACAATTACATCCCTGTACCTTTAACAATTTTTCAACGCTTGAAATAAATATATGTATTAAAAGCAATACTTTTTAAAAAAGACTGTTGGAGACTTTGTTTATTTTCGAGAACAGCTGTTCATGTGATATTTGTACATCTATACTTATAAATTAACAATTTGTGCAATTTGTACATCTATACTTATAAATTAACAATTTGTGCCAATAAACTCCAAAACCCTTGCTTCAGAGTTACTGCTTGTACCTTTAATATTATTCTATATATATTACAGGTGACGTCTGTAAGCTATGATAGAATCTTACTTGATTAGTAAATATCGTAAAATTTATCAAAAACCTACTTTCGTTTTCGATAACCTACTTTGAAATAGCAAAAATGAGAGTAGAGTCACGGATATGCTTGGCGGATCTAAGCCAGTTTTCTCTTTTTTATAAAATAAAACTTTATGATATGAAGTAACTCCGTTGTTTATAGATGCTTGATTTTGATCTTACAGAAGAAATAAGTTTTGATAATTGTTGAATATAAATAAATATGCCTGTAAGTTTCTTCAATCCATGATTTCGTCTTTAATTAGCTGTAGGGAAATTTCAATCGCATTCTCGGGCCTATCCGGCAAGCTGAGAAGTTGTGATTGGTTTACAACATGATCAGCATAAAATTGTGTCGGTGTTCAGTGTTAGTAATACTTATAATAGTTTTGACTAGGCCCATATTTATCATTTTATTGTCCCCACCGCAACGCGGAGGGGGACATAGAAATACCGGTGTCCGTCTGTCAGTCAACACTTTCTTTGTGACACGATAACTCAAAAAGTTTTCAAATTTTGTACAGAAATAATTTACAGTCAGAGGAAGACGCCTGTAGCTTTTGGTGTCATGTCACTTTGTCTGTCTGTCTGTATGTCATCTTTGTTATTATGAACACTTTCTTTGTGACACGATAACTCAAACAGTTTTCATTGTACAGTTTTCAAATTTTGTACAGAAATAATTTACAGTCAGAGGAAGACGCCTGTAGCTTTTGGTGTCATGTCACTTTGTCTGTCTGCCTGTATGTCGTCATCTTTATTATTATGAACACTTTCTTTGTGACACGATAACTCGAACAGTTTTCATTGTACACATGTACAGTTTTCACATTTTGTACAGGAATAATTTACAGTAGGAGGAAGACACCTACAGATTTTGGAGTCATGTCACTTTGTCTGTCTGTTTGTATGTCATCATCTTTCTTATTATGACTATCTAATTTACCATTGTCTAAGGGAGATAATTCAATTTGAATTATGATATATTGTATCGAAAATTTACAAAATATAAATCCAAATTTACAACATTATGTATGTGTATTATTTTTTTTTAAATTTAATGTGATATAAAAAAAAAATGCTTGATGTTACATGTATATTGCATCAACACGTCATTCCCAGTCAACAACTCTCAATGGGGATCGGAATACGAAATTAAATTTCTGATATCCGGTTGCAGAGTGAAACTGTTTCATGCTTCATTGAATTATGTACTAGTTGCACGTTACACCTTAGAGAACTGTTTCTTTTGATAAAAAAAGTCACCAAATAGATGGAAAATGAGTGTACCTTATTCATTACTGTTACCGATCTTTTGTCGGTGAAAATTTCGAAATAGCGTGTTTCATTGGCTTGTTAACGGAAGATCCTCATTTTCTACGCGACTATTTTGATATTTGCTTATGAATATTTTTTTTAGCGCATACATGGTATGTCTCTGCTAGGAATAATGAAAATTGTCTCACCTATGTATGTAAAGACATATTCTATAGATTTCTATTTTGAAAAAATGTAGAAGACGTCTATCAAATGTGTTTGAAAACGCTTAGACCCCCAATGTCAGAATTCCCTTTTCCTAGACATCAATATGTCAAATTCATTATCCTTTTCGGGTAGTATGTACCACATTTTGTACCAGTTATCCATTTTGAATCCCCTTATAATGGGATTTAGTTGCACTCTGTTGTGTTTGCGTGGATGTGTGTGTGCCAAACAGAAGTAATTTACAATGTACATTTGCACCAGTCTCTCATAAATATGCTTCATGATTCCTTTTTCACAAATTTACATTTCAAAGTATCTTTGAATATTATTAATTCTAATATATATATACCAGTCCCAAACATTGCTATATCAAATACAGATGTCACTTTCCTCTAATAACCCTCAGCGGGGCCCTTGCTGATCATGTCAGTTTTCTTGTTGAAAGTAGATATCAACGGCAAACTAACAACTCAACTTTATGACAAACGGGATGATTTCAGCTTCTCCATCGCCAACTTCCCATATTTACGTAGCAATATTCCATTATCACCTGTATATGGTGTTAATATCTCTCAGCTGATTCAATACACATTTTATTGTAAAATTATACATAGGGATTAGTTATAAGTTCTAGCAACTTAGAAACAAAGCTTGTTCTGTATATGATCAGTTTTAAAATCTAAGCAAGCTACTGACAAACAAGTTGATGTTACAAGGATTTCAACAGTCTCGTTTAAAGTCGGCATTTCGCAACGTCCATGGTCGTTATAATGATCTAGTTTGCCAATACAACCTGTCAATTGGTCAGGTAAGCTACTGACAAACAAGTTGATGTTACAGGGATTTCAACCGTCTCGTTTAAAGTCAGCATTTCACAAAATGTTTGGTCATTATAATGATCTAGTTTGCCAATGCAACCTATTATTGGGTCAAATGCTGTCTGATGTGTTTCTTACCAATTGTTAGGCCGTTCTTGGCACACTGATTTTGACTACGAATTACCCCGTTTACCTGATCAAGACAGGTCTCACGGCGGGTGTGACTTGTCGACAGGGGATGTTTACTCCTCCTAGACACCTGATACCACCTCTGGTATATCCAGGGATCAGTTTTTAAATCGAGGCAAGCCCCTGACCAACAAATTGATGGTGTAGGGGTTTCAACAGTCTCGTTTAAAGCCAGCATTTCGCAAATTTTATGGTCATTATAACGATCTAGTTTGCCAATACACGCTTTCATTGGGTCAAATGCTGTCTTATGTGTTTCATACCGATTGTTAGGCCGTTCTTGATACACTGATTTTGACTACGGATAACTCCGTTTACCTGGTCAGAATATACATGTAGGGCTCACGGTGGGTGTGACCGGTCGAAAGGAGATGCTTACTCCTCCTAGGCACCTGATCCCACCTCTGGTGTGTACAGGGACTCGTGTTTGCCCAACTCTCTATTTTGTATTGCTTATAGGAGTTATGCGATTGATTACTGTTCGTTATCTTCACCTTCCATTAGATTTGGATAATTAAAAGTGCAATCTAACGATTCCAGAGTCCGATCGCTACAATATTGAATATTACATAGAATTCTACCAGTCTAGCATTACTTGGAAAAAATTAAAGTAATTGATAACGATGTGTTCTTTTTGCAACTGTGAAAGTAAAGGTGTTTTTTTTTTTACAGTGTTGAAAGGTGATATCTCTGTGGTATCATCTTAGTATTCAAATAATTATACAATGTCACTTCAAAGAGAGTAGGTTTTGATATAAACAGTGTATTTTTTGGTGGATTACCATTTCAGAATTCCAATGCAGTCATGAACTTTCTTATTGTCTTTACCAAACATCACATTTTTTTTATTGTTTGAAAAGTAATAAAGATCCAAATATTAAGGGTTTGTTGAACCACTTAAAAACAAATTATTGTGTTGAAAAAATTTAATATGTTCAGCGTCAACTCGCGTGAAGTTGTCATCGATGGCGTCGATCTATCACGGGTTGCAGTCCGCCGATCTCAAACAAATACTCAAATCGAAAGTTATTCCCTTTTCAAACAAAAATAAACAAGATCTTGTTGACTTGTGTGAAAGTACGGATGCTCTTGATTTACCACAAATCAATCAGGACGATGTGGAGGCCTCAATCAATAGATTGCTCGTGGGATGATGTTCCCACAGCCTAATGACAACGATTCTGGCATCGTTTGGACACCTAATCTCGCCAACATCCCTCCAGTCGACACCTTCGATGCTAGGCATACTATAAAACCTGGCCTGGCCTGAAAATTGGCCTGGTCCCAATTTTGGCCTCTAATTATGCTCCATCCCAAATTTTGGCCTGGTCTCAAAAGTTGGACTGGCCTCAAATTTGGCCTCTAAAATAATTTGTGGCCTCAACCAAAAAAAAAAATTTTTTTTAATTCAAAATTTCGATTGAATTCATTGATTTATTATTGGTTTTAGTTCTTCAAAGTCATAGCACATAAATGATATGTTTCTGTTGTTTTCTAAATGTGCACTTTAAAATAATCATGAACTACCACCAATCTGATTGATTTTATCGAATATCTATTGATCAGTTTATTGATCAAATCATTTTCTTTTCCCTTCATATCTCTATGTACTAGTATAGACCATAAAACATATACACAACTAATGAAAGATTGGCATAGTGATTTGTTTTTCAGAATTATGATTGATTTCATTGATTTATTATTGTTTTTTTTTGTTTTGTTTTTTCAAAATTGTTGAACATGAATTATATGTTTGTGTTATTTTGTGAATATGCACATTTAAATAATCATGAACCAATCTGATTGATTTGATTGAATATCTATTGATCAATTTATTGATTAAATAATTTTCCCCTTCCTAACATATGTACTAGTACACACCAAAAAAAGTATACGGAACTAATGAAATGATATAGGCTTATTGATTTTTTTTCAGAATTATGATTGATTTCATTGTTTTATTATTGGTTTTGATTTTTCATAAATGATATGTTTGTGTTGTTTTGTAAATATGCACATTGAAAACTCTCATTTTACTAATGATCCACTTCACTTATTGATAATGAATTTAAAAAACAAATTCACACTAGTTTAATGATGAATCATCACACCTCACACACTGCAATGTAGTGTACCGCCTTAATCACTCTCATCGACAAGAATAATGAGTTTGATATCTAGGTATATAAATACTACCATAAATCATACAGATTGAAACTACAACTTTGATAAATTAAGGATGTTCATATCTGTTTAAACTATTTGAAATAAACATATGACACTAGTACTGTAATGGGATATCAATTCTACAGCACCGGTCTTGACAGGAAGTCAAGGTTGAGGTTAATCTATGATATATGGTTTGAAATGTCACACAGCTCTGCACAGAACGTTTATTTTCAATAATTATCAGAATGAAAGATGATTTTGATGACAGTCTAAAACATTAAGAACAAAATTATGAACTTGTAGATGGATAAACATTTTTTCTCCATTATAAGACAATATTATGAGCATTACATGTATCTGATATTTGCTTAGATATAGCTGCTGCAGTGGTTAGATAGAGGTACAAACGATTTTTGTTGTTGTTAACTAATGCAGACTTTGATATAAAATAAGAAGAGGGCCGGTGGACAGATTTAATGTAATAATTGTAAGTTCTGTTTTACTGTTGCTTTATCACAAAACCAGAAAAAAATCACAATTTTGAAAATTCAGACAGACAATTTTGTATACCTTAGGCACAATCATAAGATGGGTTACTAATTGAAATATTTCTGTTGTGTCAAACACACCCTATTTGCAAATGTTGGACTGCTCCATTGTTTCTGTATAATGGAATTTCCAACTTCAGCAAAAGTTTTCATCACCATCCTTTAATATGGTGATAGATATTCCCTTTATCCTGACAGGGCAGGCCTTCAGAGCATGGGGACTTGTCACTTTTGCAATGAATATTGAAACTTAATTAAGAAATATTTATAATACATCATATCCGTTTTAATCTACATTGTTCATTCTACGTAAAGTATAGATAAATGAACACTAAAATACAAATCTAAAATCTTTAGCTCATTGGCTATTATCACTAAATGCTAGCAAACACTTCACTGTGTTTATTTTGATGTTCTTAAAATGGCATTTATCATGCATTGGAAATTAAACAAGTAACACTAAATACGTGGTATCTGCACATTGAAAACATTAAGACCACATGCTCTGTTCTGAATGTGCACTGCAATACAATTGTAACATTTTCATAATATGTAAATTTATATCAAATTGAATTCTATTGAATAAAAAAATATATCAATAAATCAATCATTTCATCAGTATACTTTTTGGTGTACTAGTACATATGTTAGGAAGGAAAAAGCAAATAATTTTATCAATAAACTAATCAATAGATAATCAATCAGATTTGTAGTATTTCATGTTTATTCTAATGTACATATATCATTTTATTTCTACAACTTTGAAAAACTAAAACCAATAATAAATCAATGAAATTGATCATAATTCTGAAACAAAATCAATATGCCAATTTTTTCATTAGTTTTGCAATCCGTTTTGGTGTGTACTAGTACATACAAATATGAAGGGAAAAGAAAATGATTTATTCAATAAACTGATCAATATATATTCAATAAAATCAATCAGATTGGTGGTAGCTCATGATTATTTCAAAGTGTACATTTACAAAACAACAAAAACATATCATTTATCTGCTATGACTGAAAAACTAAAACCAATAATAAAATAAAATCAATCAAAATTTTGAATTAAAAATTTTTTTTGGTTGAGGCCAAAAAATTTTTTAGAGGCCAAATTTGAGGCCAGGCCAACTTTTGAGGCCAGGCCAAAATTTGGGATGGAGCATAATTAGAGGCCAAAATTTGGGCCAGGCCAGGCCAATGAGGCCAGGCCAGGTTTATAGTATGCCTCGATGTTACGAGTTTTCTGCATAATTACTGTGGGTGGTCTGCAGAACGCACACAAAGGAGAAAATCCGACAATGGGTATAAACTAGGTTACATTGTTCCGGACGCATCCTTGATGTCACAATGGCAGTATTAGGTAGTACTTAAAATTTACACTTCACTATAATTACATCATTTAAAGTCATTCAGCAGAAAGTATTTTCTTTCAAACTGAGGTTTTAGTTTTTCTTAAAACATTGTTGTGACGTCAGTTCTTTGTCTTGACAGTACTTTATTTTTCATACGGTACTGAACATAGTCCAGTATTATTAAGAGCAGGCCAATATTATGAGAAATATTGGACTGACAGTAAAAACCAGGAATAAAGACCACTCTTCGTTGTGCGAGAAAACATATTTATCAAATACAATATTCAAGGCGTGAAATATTCCAGTAAATTATACGAAATGAGTGTTTCGTGTATAATCCGATTTTACTGTATATGAAATCGTTTAGGCACCACAGTTATAAATCCATGTCACAATCATTCATTTAAATACATGCACATTGAAGTCGCAAATTCACTGTTACATCCCCGGCAGTGATGTTTATTTCTTTTCTCGATCCAAAGGAAACACTTTCATTGAGCTTCACTTTCTTCGGCTCCGGTGGGGACACTGGACGGTTTCTGAATCAAATCACTTACACTCGTGTAATTGTTCCTCGGAGGTGCGTTTGTAGTTGCGAATCGCAGATGACCTGTGACCAGTTTTTTCCCGCTATAAGTTGCTCGTCAACACCCGCAGCATATGGGCGTGTGGCGGCAGTAGCCCGAAGAGAGCGATTTGTAAATAAAACCCATCTAATCCTGCCTCTCTACACATTTTGCTACAATCTGTTGCAGTTGATGTACCCCGACTGGGACGTCGTCGTACCATACATTCCCCTAAGGAGCGATTTTTGGTCTGAGCTATAATGCATTGCATTTTCCACTACTGGGGCTACAAATGATTGAAAAGAAATTTGTATCCAACAAAAATTAAACAAAATAAACACTGTGAAAAAGATTGTTAATATATTTAGGAGAATTTGTAGAAATAATGAATAATCTTACCGCAAACTCATGTACTTTACAATCATCTGAATCCATTTCTTCAAGGCACCCGGACTGAATGCTAAAGGAGGACTGCGGCTTCTGTTTTTATACCAGTTATAGGCCTACGTGTCAGTATCATATTATTAGGGTTTCCAGAAAGGAACGGGGGAAATCAATGTTTTGTTTTATCTAAAAGATTCTTTCCGAACACCCTTTACGTACCCTCATTCACCCAAAAAAGAAAACCAGTTTTGTTGAGTACAGTCTTCAGACAATAGAAGCATTCGAATCGCTTTCCATGAAGAACAAAACCCTTTTTGAGGAGTACCGTATTATGACAATTGAAATGATGAGCTAACAGTTTTTTTGTGAATTAAAGACAAGATTTGACCTCGTGTGCCATTAAAGTTTATGAATTCCTAATATATCAAATATTAAAAACAAATCAGAAACGAAAGGTGTAAATATATTTGTCTATACCAATGTATATTTGTACGTGTTTTTTTTTTTTTGGTGCGTTCAAATGCATTTGTTTTTAGATAGAACAATGTTTTAAGTAAGATACAAGACTCCGATGGTCTATTGTGTCAGATACGGGACTGATCACTCGCCGCTACGCGGCTCGTGCCAGTACCGTATCTGACATAATAGACCATCGGAGTCTTGTATCCCTTACTTATAATCTTAAAATTACATGTACGTATAAAATACTGTCTTCATAAATTTAACAGCGACCCATGGACTACTACCTGATGATTAATGCATGTACATGTATATATGGAATCAAATTTAGAGAGCTTTAATAAATCAATGAGCTGTAAAATTACGTGGTGTGAGTTAATTTTCTTTCAAAGGGCAAACGACTTGCTCCTTAGATGTACATGTAATTATACTATTGATTAATGTATAAATATATTTTGTGTTTGAAATGTGAATTAATTACAAGCTTACTTTATTCTATACTGACAGATATGTGGAAAACTTAATTTTGCATGTTGGTCATTTGTTAAAAGACATTACAACTGTACATGAATTTTTGTCTGTCATTTCATTTGAACAGGACCTAAACCAGCTGGACTGCTTTGATACTGTGATTGAACCAAGATCTTATTAATGTTAAGAAGAAAATGTGGAAATTACTTATCTACCTGTCAGTTCCCGGAGTATGTCATGGAACCAAATATAACAGAAGAAAATGTGGAATTAATATTTCTGATACAAACCATAATCAAGTTGAGAATTTATCCCAAATCCAGCAGTGCTCACAAGTTCTAAAGAGATTTTGCTAATAGCCAAGTGTAGCACTGGTAAACTCCTAACCATTACACAGGATTTTGTCTGACCAGCTGGACTGGTCAGTACAGAGTCGTTATTTATTTAGATGTACCATAATGAAAGGTGAAGATAACGAACAGTGATCAATCTCATAACTCCCATAAGCAATACAAAATAGATAATTGGGCAAACACGGACCCCTGGACACTCCAGAGGTGGGATCAGGTGCCTAGGAGGAGTAAGTATCCCCTGTCGACCGGTCACACCCGACGTGAGCCCTATATCTTGATCAGGTAAACGGATTAGCTGTAGTCAACATCAGTGTGCCAAGAACGGTCTAACAATCGGTATGAAACACGTCAGACAGCATTTGACCCAATGATAGGTTGTATTGGCAAACTATATCGTTATAATGACCATATAATTTGCGAAATGCTGACTTTAAACGAGTAATCAAGTTACATTATTGAAATGTTGCATGATTCAATATCTAACCATCCAAAACAGAGGGCCCGGTTAGAGCATCGCGCTCAAAATCACACGGCCTCTCACCTCTGGTCGGCGCGGGTTTGAATCCCGCTCGCGCCGGTAAGTGAGAAAATTTCCCAGTTTATTATATAGCTACTAAATAGTCTATTATAAAATCTGCGTAAAATCTAGAGAATGTTAGCGTTCAATATCCTGATAATTTATTGAACGCTAACTTTGTATTGCGGAAATTGTATGCGCCCGAAACATTCCGAGTATGAGCGTTCAATATTGACGTTATCGTAACGACGTAAACAAGCCAAAATGGCAGACGACGGTCCTTCGAATCTAATAGAGCCGGTATTTGATATTTAATTAAGCAAAATGTTTTACTGTACATAAATTATGATGTCCCCATTTACAAAATCAGTTTGCTTTATGCATTAACGACGGGTTAAATATTGAACAGTTAAGAAATGCATGCTGTTATTGCACACCTTCACCTTAGATGCCAATATTGATGAATTCTCGTTTATTTTGGAGTAGTTTGAGTGAAAAGGGATATAATTTAACAACTAAATACTTTAGCTATATAATAAAAGGGTTATTGAACTTGTATAGGTGAATATTGGCACTCGTTGGCTGTCAAAATGCACTCGCAAGGTCGTGCATTTTAACAGCCAACTCGTGCCAATATTCACCAATATAAGTTCAATAACCCTATATTACTTTCGGAAGGTCGGTGGTCTCTGCCAGGTACATTGTATCTGGGTTCTCTCTTCCACTAATAAAACCTGGGAGCAACCAGATAACTAAAACATTGTTGAGTGTGCCGGAAAACAGCAAAAAATCAAATCAAATCCAAAACAGATTTCCACAATGTAAATTGAATCAGTCAGCCACAAAATCAAAGACAAAGTTAGGACAAATAACAACTGATATATGTGGATCAAAGAAAATGAATTAACATAAACTACTGTTAATCCCCAGATTTCCAAACTTTACTCTACCAGTTGGGTCAAATTTCAGTCAGTGTGCAAAGAACTTGTGAACATTTTAATTTTATGCCCCAATACTTATGTTATTATGTATGTGAAAAATCCTAAAACTTAAAAATTCCACTTATTATTTCAGGAAATAATCTGTGTTTCATCAAGGGAAAGTGTGTTCCTGAAACAAGGCAGTCCAGTGAACCTTATTCCCCATGGATTCTTGTTGAGAATTCAGGGCACATTTTTTTCAACTGAATGTACATGTGTTGCGTAAGTTAATTAACATATACATACAATGGTACATGTGTATTTCATCAGAAATGAACACTATTAATTGTTACTGCGCTGAGTATTTTTCTGTCTTTAACTCCAGTCCGATATTGAGGGTGAAATATGAAATCAATATGTTTCAGGTACAAATAAAACTATTTATAATCTTAAAGAGGGGAGATGGATCGTGCAAACATGTCGTTGCCCTACTATTTGGCATTATCGATCATGTTATATCCATGGAAGACAGAAGTACCATAGGAGTGACCGATACTGCAGCATATTTGGACAAACCTAGAAATGTTTGCAGGCCAATAGCTGTTAATGACTTGGATACCAGGTAAAAAAAAATATTGCCATTTAGTCAGTCTGACTAAAGTTAGGTCTTGTCGTTTCAATTTAATTAGATGTTATTTATCTTCAATGTTCAATTTGGGGCCTCCATGGCCGAGTGGTTAGAGCATCGCGCTCAAAGAAGAGAGAAAAAAAGAGCATCGCACTCATAATCACACGGACTCTCACCTCTGGTTGGCGCATGTTCGAATCCTGCTCGAGGCGGTAAGTGAGAAAGTTTCCCAGTTTACTTTCGGAAGGTCGGTGGTCTTTTCCCAGGTACATTGTATTTGGGTTCTCTCTTCCACCAGTAAAGACTGGGCGCCCCCAGATAACTGAAAAATTGTTGAGTGTGGCGGAAAACATCAATCAAACAATGTGGAGTTTTGAAAAGGGGCTATCATAAATCTAGTATTTTCAAAATTCTGGATGGAACCCCACACCTCTAAAAATTGAAGACAAAATCACGTTTACGATAGAGAACAATATTAAAAGTGTATGTCAACATTTAGAATAATAAATGAAATTGAAATTTACAATGCACGTTGTTTCAGTTTTTACTTATATTAGACCTTATTCAATTGCAGGTCTGATATGAATCTACCTGATAAGACATGCCCATCTGAGGATACTGACTACTTACCCCTGAACTCGACGACACTGGATCAAAGGGCAATAGAGAAAGGTACCATTAAAGTCCTGAAGCGAAGCCAGACAGCTGCAGTGGCATTATATTCCATGTCTGAAAGCGATGTGTCAATCTTGGTTGAAGATACTCCTCTTAACATTATTGAACTTTTCGCCAAACATGGGCAAGATAATCTCAGCATTGAAGATTCGTACATAAATCAAGTTAGGGAACTAACGCGAGGCCAATCAAATAACCTGATGTGGCAGTATCAAAGGAAAGGTAGACTAACTGCATCATACTTTTACAGTACATTTTATTACAGAGACAACAGCACAGAAAATTACATTGGCAAGAGTATCTAGGGAAAAATACCAATTTACTTCGAAGTCCGATGAATATGGGAAGTCACAAGAACCTGTTGCCAGAGGAAAGTACATTGTGTACATGTCTAGTCGGCATCCTTCATTTCAGTGTTCTGAGACAGCTATCCTTGTGTACAAGAACTTTCCTTACCTTGCAGCTTCCCCAGATGGTGTTACAGAATGTAAATGTTGTGGAAAAGGACTGTTGGAAGTAAAATATCCATTCATTTTACAGAATGAGATTTCTCAGGTTGCTATGTCAAAAAATTCATCTTGTATTTTAGTTGGTTGCAAATATGAATTGAAAAAAATCTATCCTCTCCATATTATGTCTAGATGCTTGGTCAAATGGCAATAGGAAATTTTTCATTTTGTGATTTTGTCTTGTATACAAAGAAAGATATCCATGGTGAAAGAGTTAATTATTCAAGTGCAGATTGGGAATCACTGTCAGACAATCTGAAGAGTTTTAATTACTTTATTGTCTTCCCATACAAATTTTTTGTTTTTATGTTAAAGTTGCACATTCAATAGAACCAGGATCTTTATTTTGACTAAATCTTAAAACGTAATTTAAATATTACCAAGAATAATACAAGATGTAAATATTACAGACATAGTTTCTATTGATGCAAGGTGAAGATAACGAACAGTGATCAATCTCATAACTCCTACAAGCAATACAAAATAGATAGTTGGGCAAACACGGACCCCTGGACACACCAGAGGTGGGATCAGGTGCCTAGGAGGAGTAAGCATCCCCTGTTGACCGGTCACACCCGCCGTGAGCCCCATATCCTGATCAGGTAAACGGAGTTATCCGCAGTCAAAATCAGTGTGCCAAGAACGGCTTAACAATCGGTATGAAACACGTCAGACAGCATTTGACCCAATGCGAGGTTGTATTGACGAACTAGATCGTTATAACGACCATAGAATTTGCGAAATGCTGACTTCAATCGAGACTGTTGAAATCCCTGTACTATCAACTTGTTTGTCAGTAGCTTACCTCGATTTAAAAACTGACTATACCCAGAACAAGCTCTTGCATATCGAATTAGTTGAGATATATAAACACCATATGCAGGTGATAATGGAATATTGCTACATAAATGTGGGAAGTTGACGATGGAGAAGCTGAAATCATCCCGTTTGTCATACAGTTGAGTTGTTAGTTTGCCGTTAATGTCTACTTTCAATAAAATATCTAAGTATGAAGCAGAAGTGGACGACTCTGTGGTGTCCTTTATTTCGAGCTCACAGGGATATATCAAATCGACATATGAATGAAAGCTATCATTGTTAATAGACAAAACGTCATCGATATATCTAAAAGTCGAATTGAAGGTCACAGCGAGAGATTTTTTCTTCTCACGTAGAAGTTTTTGAATAAATTCTGCTTCATATGAATATAAAAACAGGTCAGCTAACAAAGGAGCACAATTCGTGCCCATGGGAATTCCAACAGACTGTTGGAAGACCTGATCACCAAAAACCACGAAGATATTGTCAATGAGGAACTCTAGCATATTTTTTATTTCAACTTCAGAGTACTTGTGCGTGGAATCAGAGTGGTGTTTAACAAAGTAAGTTTTTGAATGACTGATCACTAGATATGAATATTTCCGTTTTCCGTTTTTGTTGAAGAAGCAACTGTCTATGATGTCAAAAAGTCTAGTCTTTAATTTATCGTGAGGAATGGTCGTGTATAGTGTTGAAAAGTCATAGGTTTTAATGCTATTGATTTGGGAAAAATTCTGTGATTTCAAGTTTACTAAAAGTTCTTTAGAATTTTTTAGAATCCACATTTGATTAACACCACTTCTGGCATATGTAGTCGCACAGTAAGTTTGAAGTTTCTCCTTCACAGCTGTTAACATTTTCGTGAGGAGCAAAGATAGGGGCTTGGTAGAGCACTTACTGGATCCAGCAATGTATCTTTGTTTGTAAGGGTTTTTATGTAGTTTAAGAATCCAGTATAGGTACGGTAACTCATATTCATTCGACCCATTGACTGGAATATTAAATGTGTCTAAAACTGAAGCATGATTTTGAAGAATTTCGTCTTTTGAAAGGGCAGTTGGAGTATAAGTATGATTACCAAAAGTGGAATTAATGCCAAGTTCGTTTAAAATACAGTTGTAATAATGAGCCTTACAAACAAAGACAATGTTGTTACTAGCTTTGTCAGCTGGAACCAAAACATATTCCTCATGTAACCTATCTAATTCTTTTATCACTTCTGGTTTACTAAACACAGAAGGATAGATGGTACGTACTTTGGTTTTCATGTGTCTAATGCGGGATTTTAATATCCCTCTTATGCTTTTAACCCATTCTGACAATGTATCAAGTTCTTCTTTTTCATATTTAGCCCATCGTCTGGCATAATCTTCGACAGAACTCATAATAGAGATGAAGTTCTGTCGCCAATTAAAAGACCGAGGTTCTCTGTATTTAGGACCTTTAAGAATAAGTGATTTGAGGTCCTCATTTTCAACTATATCAACATCACCAGTAATGACATGTCCAGCTGGACTGTAGTTGATAGAAGATGAAGAACAAGAACATGTTGGTGGATTACGTATAAGATGGTCTATATCTAAGCACTGCAAAGTTTGTTTATAATTAAAAAGTTTGGATGCAATAATAGAAGTATAGCTGTAAGAAATACAGGGTGTAGACTTGAACTTGAAATAAGTTGGAATACACGACTGAACCCTTTTATGACGAAGAATGTTGCTTATGTTGACGGCATCTATTCCTTTGTTTGTAAATTTGAGCTTAAGGAACTGACGGCATGATTTGGAAGGAATATCATCCATGGTCCGTGCTGGTTTATAGAGCCTGTGGTAGGCAACATCCATAATCATAGAGTTAAGTCTATATTCAGGTGTTGAAAAATCCAAGTATAGACTAGCCATAGCTTCTAATACATTTTTACAACAAATTATAATTTTGAGATTTATAGCTATTATTGTTTTAATATACCAGTAGTGTCACATGATAAAGTTCTATTTAAATTTCTTTGACAAAGGTGGCAGAACGTTACAAAAAGCTGCTGCTACTCGCAACATTGCAGATGACAAATTTTTCATGTTCAGGGGTAGAATCCCTCCAAACATTTTGAAAGATTCTAGTCTTCTGATATATCGCTCCACATGGATCCGAAGGGAAGCAATCTTGCGAGTCTGAAGAATTTGCTTTGAAGTTGGCACTCTTCCTTTGCCATTTCTTTTTTCATGAGGAAAAGGTGGATGTTCAAGTATGCACCTTTTAGAGTAAGAAGGTCTCGTATCTGGAATCCCCTGTCAGCCATCACCTCATCCCCTGGAGAAATGTGATTCAGATACTTGCTCTCAATTGTAATTTTCTGTCACTGACATTGCCACTCCAGAAGTTGGATACAAAAGTAAACGCCCCATTGGGTTGGATAGCAACCAGAGCTTTAAGGATGTTATGAGATTTGTAATTACTCCACGTGCTTGCTTGCGCTGAACAGTTTTTGAATGAAGACTTCTGTACAGTAAATTATTGGTGTTGTTTTGGGATACCTGGGGTTAAATGTCACTGACATGTGTTTTCTGACCTTTTCACTTGCTGGCCACTTAATTACAGTGTCTAGAATTGGAGCTAAAATTATCCAGATGCTAAAGAGGGTTGAAACATACCCAACAGAAACACCAAATAGCACAGTAATAGTTGAATTATCTAATTACAGTCTTAATGTCGACATCACTATCACAAAGTCCTCTTTCATAGATAGTTTTCTCTGTCTACCTAGTTTCTGTTGCTCTTTTTTGTCATTTTTTGGATCCTGACCTCCCAGCCCCTTTCCAAAATGAAACCTTGTCATAGAATACTGCAAGGAATTGTAAAAAGAATTAAGAAATCTGAGAGAGAGTAACCCTAGACAATGCTTGATATTTTTGTCATCTTGAAATATTTTGTTGAGAAGTTCCTTCCGGAAATTAACTTTGCAAGATTTTAGTATTTCATTCCCTTTTGTAAGTTCTTTGTTGTCTACTTCAAATTCTTCGCATTTAACCTGGAATAAATTCAATCCCCGCATTCACAATATATAGATTGTAGAGTGAATGATCAGTGTGGAGGATACAGGGACATTCTCCCACCCACCCCGTTTTTTCTAAACGTGTAGTAATCAACATTATATATCATTATCACAACTATGATCTTTTTGAACTTGTGCATAAATTTATTGCACCTACCAAAAGATTTAAGTAATTTTCAAATATATTAAATGCATACTATATTAAAGGGAAAGGCAACCCCAAAAATATTACATGATAAATGATAGGATTAATTATTTGATAAAAATGTTTCATACTATTCTGTTGATATACGGCCTAGATAAGCGTCAGTACTAATTTGAAAACATTAAAAATTGAAATTGCCACCAGCTACTGAGGCTGCCATGATGTGGAACTCTTTTGTATTCAAGACAAAAATCAATAATTTGACCTCACACCCGTCTGTTTCGGTATTGATGAGAAAGATGTGGTAGATTTTTCGAATAAATAGGTTGATGCCTTCCTGTCAAGCAGTTAGTTAAACTAATGTGAAGGGTAATGTGAAAAAAGTTGTTGTTTCCCCCCCGAAATTCCTGACCCAACCAAGTCATCTGAAAAGAAAAGACAATGTAAACCGTGGATCCATCATTTGCTTAATGACAAGTTGAGGTTCGAGACATTTGTATGAACAAATTTTTCGTCTGACTGGTCTGCGACTCGACTGAAAGTATAAGTGTATAAGTGTGTGTATTATCACACCTTCATATGGTGTTTATGTTAATAGGCAAGAGATTGTTCTGCATATTGTCAGTTTCTAAATCGAGGTAGGCTACTGAAAAATTAATTGATGTTACAGGGGTTTCAACAGTCTCGTTTAAAGGCAGCATTTCGTAAATTTTATGATCGATATAACGATCTAATCTACTAAATTCAACCTGTTATTGGGTAAAATGCTGTCTGACATGTTTCATGTCAATTTAGCGGATCACGATATAGGGCTCACAGCGTATGTGACCGGTCGACAGGGGATGCTTACTCCTCCTGGGTATCTGATCCTACCTCTGGTGTGACCCGGGGTCAGTGTTTGCCCTGCTCTTAATTATGTATTTTTATAAGGGTTATGAAATTAATCACTGTTCGTTATATTCACCTTTTCATACATGTTTTGCTTACTCGCATAAAATCCAATTCTTTTTCTCATAGATTTTTAATTGTTTTATCACGTCTTATATGATGAAGGGACTGTCCTGTTCGAAATTTCTTCTGGCGGACATGAAGGAATAATAACTTCATTTGGACCAAAGATCGATTCATACGATGGGGCTGGTACGTCGTATGATGGCCCACTTGAGTGTTCATATTTCTGGTTTTCCGAATCTCCCACTCCATACTGAAACGCATCATCGCATGTCCCATCCTGTGGATGGGGTTGAGCAGGGTAGGTAATTCTTGAGGTTGTATCATCTGCTGTAAAATTTGAATAGTACAATTCTTTTAATATGGATTCATCAAATGACTGTTTTCAATACTATGGGGGAGGAGGCATTTGGTCTGTACATAGTTTTTGTTTCTTTAAGATATTGGCCCCGCATAATTGACACTTGCGTTTCTTTGTGTTAAAATGTTATATTTTAAATGGAGAGTATTAGAATATGCACTCTTACATGTGGCAGTCGTCTGCTGGGTCCGTGGGTTGTGGCGCAATATACCTACACTGTACGCATATGATCTCAACATTCCTCGGTTGCAGGAGCAACAAAGCATAATAATGACCATTACAACAAAAACAACAAAAGCGGACACCGCTACACCAATCACTCCACCACTGAAACACAAAAAAATAGTTCCTCATAGTGTAATAACACAGCTCTTCGTTTATACATCTATTGCAATATGGTACCAATTTCTTAAAAGTGACATTGAACAGAGTCTATAGACCAACATCTTTAGACCCTCCTCTGTCAAACGTGACAATAACTTGACAGATTAGCTATTCGCCACTGAGGGAAATATTCTAAATGGAAAATTTCCCATTTTGATAAAATCTTACGGGAATTAAAACCCTATAGAATTTTGATATTTTATCTCTCTTTGAAAAAAAAAATCCTCCAGAAAAATTAAAAATATATATGGAAAAACAATCATGAAGGATGTTGAATAAAATTCTAAGTGTATTTCATTTTTCTTTGGAATTTTTCCCGGTAGGAATTTGTAAAATTGGGTGCTATAAATAAGATTTGACTTGCATGAAAGTCTATAGCTTATATTTAGATTAGACGGCGCCTTTCAACCTCATGAGAAGGAAAGGATGGATTGGCGCCTGAGTCTTTCAGGTAACATATCGGCGTGCGATAACAATGAATTTTTTTTAACTTCTTGCTACCATTTCAATTCTTTTCAGATTTGTTTTGAATCATCTTTAAGACAAGGGGGACATTAATTGTAAATTTCATTACTCCTGCACCCCCGGGATAATAGGACGGGGCTAAAACTGCCATAAATTGACTTTTAATAAATATTTTCTTCGACTGCACATCTGTAAGGAAAACTAAATGCATAGTCAGGTTAAGTCCTCTACCAAAATTGTAAATTTCAGGATCCCTGGGGTAGAGGTTCTGACTCCAGGGCGAGGCCAAATTTACTAACGTAGTTCAATCCTTTCATATTTATTTTAATGAGTTTTATAGACCGGAGTGTTGTACACTGCATTTAAAACCAGGCTGAAATAAAATATTACCAACCAAAAAAAAAAAAAAAAAAAAATTCCGTTTACCGTCATGTGCGCAAAAAAAAAAAAAAAAAATCTGAGTTTTTTGTTCTATATATAAACACTCCCGAGAGTTTCCGAAAGCTGGGCGTTAGTTTCATTGCAGGAGTTATCTTTTCCCGTGCGTGATCGGCGACAGTGCAGACAGCTCGAATCATTTTCGTCTATAAAACTCATTAAATCAAATATGAAAGGATTGGACTACGTTGGACTTTTTTTTTTTTTTTTTTTTTTTTTTTAGATGTTAAACTCCCTTTGGATAGGGAGATTCGATCTGTTTCTTGGAACTAAGGTGATTTTGAGCTTTGTTTACAACCGGTGTCCCATTTTTGAGTCATCCATTGTTAGATATTTATATATAGATTGAGAACAAAATGGATTAGAATCCCCTAATGAGTCAATGTTCCATTTTATTTATATTTCCCATCGAACTATTTGTAGCGGCGTAATGTCAACGTTGCGAGTGCAGTTCGGGTCGAGGTAAACAAATGAGAATTTCTAAAATTCAATAGTCTGTTTGCATAAAAAAATATGTGATAAAAAGATTCTCCCATGGTTTGTGGTTGGATATGATTATTATCCAACGAGTTGTCCCCAAGGCTTGGCGATAGAAAACAGACAACTCGTTGGATAATAATCATATCCAACCACAAGTCATGGGAGATCTATATATCACCAGAATTATGGAATGATAGATGAAAATGTAGCCGTGTGAAAATTTTGTAAACCAGGGGTCGTGAGTTCGATCCTCACTGGGGGCTCCAAATGTAACTCACGATGCGTTGATAGAAATACAACAACAGCGTAAATCCTTGTTTAAAAGTTCGTGTTTATATTTCAATTTATACTATTTGAATGAAATAGTATTATACTATTTATACATCCTGTCAACTTCGTCAGTCCGAATAAAAGATATTGCACTCACCAAGAATTTCCCATTGCCCATACTGAGTTTGATTTTTGAAGAAAGAAAGAAAAATAATAATCAGCGCCCACTAATGTGTATTTTGTCGAAGTATTTGGTATAATATCAATTACAATTTTGCTGTCTATTTAATTGCTAATTAATCAATACTAGAATTTGCGAAAACAAAATCTGAAAACAAATACAAAGTCGTTGAAATTAAAAACAATAAATTCCCACTCATTTCCACATATCCTTGTAATTTTTGGGCTTGGTTATCAACCAAATCATGATATTAAAACGAAACGGTTTGGAGATCGTTTTTGTCATTATGACAGCGTCCTTATCCAATATATCAATCTTTCGAAAAATTGACAATTAATCCGCTTTTGAAAATAATTATAAAATTTCCTACCTACATGTATGCTTGTGTATGTTTTGTTTTGGAGGATGTGAATGCCCCCAGCACAGACATTAACCGTTCTTTCGCACGAATGTTGACGTCGCACGTCGAGAATGAATACATTGAGAGCACATGGACTAAGCCCGTTTTGAGCCCGAACTCTGATACCAAAAATATAGAAAGGGGTCTAACTCTGACCAGAGAACAAAATATCTTAAAAATTTATCAAAACACTATTCTTGTGATATTGCACCTAGAGAAGGAAATTGAACATTTTTTTTTTTTTTTTTTGGTTTTCTTAAAGTAATACAAACTGTAACTGACGGTAAATAAATTGAAAAATAAAAGAACAAATATTTAACATATTTGTGATTGAATACATATAACTTAATAAGATTCAAAGTGAATATGAAGCAATAAACCCGTCAAATCAGCAGAAAATGTCATTCATGAATCATTGCCATCCCTTGCCTGTCGAAAGAGACGACTAAATGGGACGGTCCTTCGGATGAAAACGCAAAAATCGATACCCTGTGTCACAGCAGGTATGACACGATAAAGAACCCTCCCTGCTCAATGGCTGTAAGCCCCGAGCTTAGGCCTAAATTAATTTTGCAGCTCTTCACCGGCAATGCAATGGTGATGTCTCCATATGAGTGAAAAATTATTGAGTGGGACGTTAAACAACATACAACCAATCTAATTCTTAAATTTCTTTCCGTTTTTTAGTCCCCGCTTTAGCAACATTCGTCGTTTGCTTTTTGCTGTTTTTCCGCCACGCTCAATAATTTTTTCAGTTATCTGGTGGCGCCCAGTTTTTTATTGGTGGAAGAGAGAACCCCGATACAATGCACCGACCTTCCGAAAGTAAACTGGAAATCTTTCTCACTTACCGGCGCGTGTGGGATTCGAACCCGCGCCGACCAGAGGTGAGAGGCCGTGTGATTTTGAGCGCAATGCTCTAACCACTTGGCCTCCGCAACCACTTGGCCACGGAGGCCAAGTGTTCCTCGCGTAAAAGTGAACACAGGAGTTTGAAGGGAATGATTCTAATAAAAAATGTCTTTGAAGGTAAATATTTATAAATGGGGATCATCATGTACTACATCATTTACTACATACTAAGAAAAGTACCGCTATCGCTCTGTGGATATTTAATTTTTGATCCGCCTCTTAGGAGCTTGTGCATGTAAAAAGAATCATATTTAAACTGCTGCGCAATTAAAACTGACATCGTAAACATGCATGAGTTTAGTCTAGATATTTCGCAGTACATCAATAGACTTGGTGACTACATTCTAGAGTTGGACGAGAGAGAGAGAGAGAGAGAGAGAGAGAGAGAGAGAGAGAGATTCTAATCTATAGACGCAATGTAAACAAATGCGCGTCATACCTTGTAGGATCAGTATCAGTCGTAGTATCCATCACCGTTGAGTAAGGACAGTGGGTGTGTTTCAGGTCATCTTGTGCTCCATTGAGGTTGTATACGATTTAAGGAGATCAACAACAAACAATACTGCAGAGAGAAGACCGGAATCACGTATATTCATTGGTGTAAGGCGTGCGACAAAACACAATAAAACTCAGTGCGACTGTTCTTGAGCGGAAGTAAAATTTAAAAGGCCGAGAATTAAATACCTCACCTGTTACACATGTAAACAGGACCCACTTTAAAAAAATCATCCTATAAATAAGCATGCACCTTCTATACAAATAGATAATAAGCGTGAATAACTCCTCTAAGGAAACATTTACGCCATAGTGTAGATTGTGTATAAAAAGGTGCATTTGATTTGTATTATGAATTCGTAAAGTATTGGCATCCTGATATGATTACAACCAGTGGCGGATTTAAGGTAAATCGTGGAATCTTCTTTATAAAACTGTACTACACGATAAAAAAGCAATAATTTCTTCCACTCCCGGAGAAATAAATGATAAAATCTTTCGATTTCTTGAATACTTTCTTGGGAGAACTTATTTTTCCCCCCCTAAACCCTTAAAATTTGTGTCATTTTTATTAATTTCACCATATCAAAAATGATAGAAAATAGTACAAATCACTTAAATAGGAGACATATTTCAAGCCCTGTAAAATTCAGGGGGCTTAAGGCGGGCCCCAGACCCCCTGCCTCATAAAGTGCCCCCCCCCCCCCCCCCCCGTAACCGCATCAAGTCTTCTGACTGATTAATAAGCTATATACATGTGTATCATTGTTTATTCACCAACCAAGGGCCCTCGAGAGGGGGGGGGGGGCATGTACATGTACAGGTTAATCAAGCAATTAATTATAACAATGAAAATAAATAATAATCATTTAGAAGTACTAATACTGACAGCGTTCACACTTCTGCACTGCACACATCTATAATTATATATGAAATACTGATTGCAGACAAGATTTTAATTAACAACATGATATATACAATAAAATAACCCAACCGCTTCACACATCTAAGCACAGTGCCAGTTTCAGAGACAGCGGATAATGATAATGTTGCGTGAATGCATATAAAATTGTAATCAAATCAGTATAATTATAGGTTAGTGAATACAGTATGCAAGTATAAAACACATGTAAATGCAGGATCCAGTTGCTCTGAATGCTTTATAGTAAAGCAGTGAGGTTAGAATAGAACAATTATATAAATGAAAACAATTGTACGAAGTGTTAAAGAAAGCATGATTTGTTGACTTTATTACAGGGGACACCAAGGGACAGTGCCTATTAATAGTCTGGTAATAAATTATTGTACCAGACTGTTGGTCTTGTACTCCCAGTAACCAAGACAGCTTACACGTGTAAAAACAAAGAAGAAGAAAGAAAATGTGTACAATGCAACGAGATGTAATACTTGTAGTATCACATTCCACTGTTCAAAATCATCTTATTGATTGCAGTATACAAGTATAATACACATGTACATGCAGGCTCCAGTTGTTCTGAATGTTTATGCCTAAGGCAGGAAGGTTAGAATACTTATATAAATGAGAATAACAGCACGATATGAATTTTGTTTTTGAAAGCATGATTTGTTGACTTCATAACAGGAGGCACCAAGGGACGGTGCCTGTTAACAGTCTTGTAATAAATTGTTGTACCAGACTGTTGGTCTTGTACTCCCAGTAACCAAGACAGCTTACAAGTGTAACATATGAAGAAGAAAGAAAATGTGCACAATGCAATGAAATGTAATACTTGCAGTATTATATTCCACTGTTTAAAATCATCTTACTAATTTGGAGGAGGATATTTTCATCTTCATTGGTCATTAGCCAGATAAGCTTTTGATCACTGTCCATCTTTACAAAACTCTTACATGATTTGTCTATCATTTGGAATAAAATAACCCTTTCTTCTGATAAATGACTACATGAGAATAAAAAATATTTTTCGTCATCCACTGTTGCATCTAAGACAAAATATCTCATGTCGAGGGGTTCTTTGTCAACATTCCCTTTCAATGTTTAGTCTACGAGCTGATGTACGGAAACGTGTTAGTCTTCTCCTTTGCTCAAAAGTTTTAATTGAGCTTAAATAATTTTCAAAATCAAAGTTTTGTTTAAAAGTGGAAAAATAACTTTCTTTTATCTGAATTTGATTTAAGGCGTGAATGCCATTCTTTGATGTAGTAATTGAATAAACAATCTTTAAGATCCTTTTTAAACTGGTATGCCCATATAAAGGGCAAGTCTTTAACTCCATTAATATTGGTTATGAAACAGTTTATAGAACCAAACCATGATGAATTGTTTTGTTCAAAAAGTAATTTGATTCTCGATATGCATCAAACAATGGTGGAAATGACTGACCAAGATTTTCAAGTCTGTACCAGTAACTTAGCATACTTTTTAATATGTCAATCTTCCCAACTCCGACAGTACACCAAATTTCGTTGCAGATTTATGAACTGATTTGTAAAATTTGAGATGTATTTTATCACAAAGTTGGTTTGAGTAAATTTTGTCTATAGTACCACCAGAAATAGTGGATTTTTTTTGGGAAAAGGATTGAAATAACCCCAGATTTCCAAAGAATATATTAATATTGGTTTGATGGTATGGTCAAATATATGAGAAATGGTTTTAATATCAGGGTTTAGTGAAATGAAGTCTTTTTTCTTAGTTTAAATAATGCTTTCAGGGCTTTTTGATATAGTTGTTTCTGAGCAAGGGAAAATGAACCAGAGGAACAAAATGAAACCCCAAGGTATATGGAGTAGGATACACATTCTGGTTCAATACCAGTCAAATAGAATTTAGTTTTCAAGAGTCTGTCTGCCTTGCTAAAAATTAGGATCTTAGTTTTTGAGAAATTAATACTCATTACAACACCGCTGCAAAATGTTTAGTTTTTGTTGTGAACCATTGGCTAAGGAGGAAAGTAGAATTATGTCATCAGCGTACATTAAATAATTGAATGCTCGAGAATTTAAGACCACAGGTTCTGGGTATGAATTGAGATAATCTGGAAGATCATTAGTAAATACTTAAGTTGTCCCCCTGTTTGACACCTATTTTATAGGGAGAAAATAGGTGATACCATTACTTAAACGGATACAGGACTTGCTTGAAGAGTACATGCTTTTAATTCCTGAATGAATAACGGTGTCAAATGCTTTATGAAAGTCAATAAAGCAGGCATATACTCTTCCATCCTTGGTCTTACAGTATTTATCTATAATAGTCTTGAGAATAAACATGTGGTCAGAAGTTCTTGCTTTTTGGGTGAAACCTATCTGACATTCATTGATTATACGATGTTTAGTAAAAAAAAAAATTGCCTAAGCGAATGTCAAGTATTTTATTGAATAAATTCCCAACTGCATTTGTAACCGTTATGCCTCGGTAATTATTTTATTTATTAGCTAGCTGCTATAAGTTTACATTTGGATAACCTAACCTTGATGGAGTTCAAGTGCAAGCTATAGTCACTAAAGTAAAACTATAGTTCACCCGAACGTGTATTGGTTTACCGGAAGTGATCGAGTCTAGTCGAAAATTACAAGCTATTCTCCCGCGTACTAGTTTTCGTTGAGAAGAGTCCTCTGGAAGTTTTTGAATACAGCTTTTTATTTTCTATCGAAACTCAAACGGCTCATTCTTACATATGTAAGCACAGACATACTTTGCAACTGCATACATTGAACCAATAAATTGCAAATCCATATTAGCTTTCCAGTCTTGTAGAACGTCTTTGTTGTAAGCATTAACAAATATGTCTTTTTCTGATCTTTGCAATAGGTAAAACCTTGACTTTGATCCAGTGTCTAGTTCTGTTTTCAATCTGGTTTTATCAGAAATTGGCATTGGAAAATCAAATCTGCATAGTACTTTTTTGTAACGCTGACATGACATGGTATGAGAATGTGTTTGTAATGATGCCACCAGGAATTTAAGTTTATGATCACTTTCATCTGGTACTTGGGCACTAATATATTTGTCAATAAATGGTACTATGTAGTCCCTTTCAATTTCATTCTCAAAGTTGGGGGCATCTGCAATCCAAAGTAGGATATGAAGATGTGGACTTCCTCGAACCTGGAATTCTACTCGTGCAAAGTAGTTCACAATAATTCCAAGTGGATAAGGTTTTTCCAGGAGAAAATGTCGCAGAAATGCTTCCCAGCGATTATTAAAATATATTGAACTGGCAATTGGATTTTCTTTTATAACTTTCATTTTTTCTGCAGAAGACATTTTCTCAATATCTTCATTGGACAGCATGGGGTTAATGAATCTCAAATTGTCAATCCAATGAATATCAGATCATTTGCACTCAATGACATGAAAAATGTTGGTGGACCAAGACTTTTAATTTTAGCCATCAGTTTTGAAAGTTCACTTTTCCAGTATGCTGCAGTACCTGGAAAATTTTTCATGAACATATAATTGTCCGTTTTATTGCTAATGTTTATTGTATTTTTAACATCCTCTACAGTAACGGTAGCATTCATTTTTTTTCCTAGAGCTGTAGATATTGCATCTTGTAATTTGTGTTGTTCAAAGACATACAAAGCCCAAAACATATACTGAGGTGACGAAGACCACCTATTATCTTTGTTTAGTAGACGACATTTAAAATATTGAGTAATTGTAGGTTGTTGTGGTCTGTCGTATCTTATTCCATGAGTTCCAAATGGATATAAATGAGGAAATGCCAGTTCTTCTAGATTTGGTGAGCTAAATATATTGATATGTTCTACTTTCATGACAGGCATCTTAAACTCAGGATATTCATCAGGACTGTTTGAAAATTGGTAATCAGAAGGAACAAGAGAAATTTCTTGCATTTCAATATTTCCCTCTGAGCCAGGTGAAGAGTATAACTGGGATTTTCCAACAAAATCTAATTCCATTCCATCACTCAAGGGAATAAAACTCACATCTGAACAAAATTCATTATTCACTTTCAACCAATCCAATGCTTTGTTGATATTTCTTATATTTACAATTTCACAGTAATTGTCTTTTTTTGCTGAAAATATCTTTACATATGGCAAACTTTCACTTGTTCTTGGTAACTGCAAACACAGTGTTTGTATTGGAATAGGAATATTTATAGACTGTCCTTGCAACCCATACTGTCCTCCTGAAGGAAGGCAAACCATATTCATGTATGGATGTATCTCCTTACTCCTCCTAGGCACCTCATCCCACCTCTGGTGTGTCCAGGGGTCCGTGTTTGCCCAACTATCTATTTTGTATTGCTTATAGGAGTTATGAGATTGATCACTGTTCGTTATCTTCACCTTGCATTATCTTTATTTCTGTTCTATTTAGATTCAGAAGGAAGATCGGTATTTCTCCTGGAAACATGTGCACTTTATCCAAAGGTGACATCTGTCCATTACTCACATATCTAAAACATGTTGAACAAAGTGTTTTTAAATCTAGAATCTTTGGATTTACATTCAGTAATCGTTGTTCACATACTGTACAGAATTGTCCGTAAGAACTTGTAAAACTGAGAAAATCTTTAAAACCACTCTTTCCATTGTCTATTTGGTGTGCTCCATAGTCTTTATTTTCAGAAAGTGCCTTACATGAAGACTCCAAGGAACCATTGCTAGAATTTGTTTGTCCCTTTAATTTTTGGAAACCACTTTTCAAGCTGCCACATAATGCACTCACTGTTATAGCATCATTCATACAAAATTGTCTTGGCACTAAAGGTACAAAATGATTTGGATGAAATTGTGAGTTTTGAATATATCCAGTCCACATAATTGGGAGAACAAACATTGTTGGCTCTAAATGTATAAGAGGTTGCACAATTTTGTTGAATAAACTTTGTTGTCTCAGATTATACTGTGGGTATATTGATAAAATTGGTATTTGTATAGCTGTTGCTAATCCTATAAACTGCCACATTCCTGACCAAGCACCATCAGTTAAAGTTGTTAACAATTCATCTCTGAAAACCATATTAACTTCATTATCATTTATGATATCTCTGGTTACTGAGTGATCTTTTTCTCCAAATGGGGAATATAATAAAGCCTGCTCATGCACCAATTCTCTGACAGCAGCATTCGAAGAATTTGTAAATTCTTCTTGCAATTGAATTAATGCCACCGCTGTTCTTACTCGAAGTTCAGTTGCCATTCTCTCATTTCCACAGAGAAGTATAGATGCAGCATTAAAGAAACAGTTTCCATTTCCAGTACAATTAGTTGGTACAAGATATTCAGGTGGTTTCAAATTAAGTGCATTGTAATCAATGGATTGTAACCTAGGTAATGATGTTACTGGGCTAGGAATTGCATACATCTCTAATATAGCTGACATGTGATTCACTAGATATGATAATTCACTGCAATGATTCTGCGCAGCACTACGCAAAGTACAAATAAGGTGATGAAAATCTTGTTCCCGTGAAGGCTGCATCTGTGAAAGAAATTGAATTAATATGATTAATTAAATGTTTATCAAATAATGCATACTATTAAATATAGGTCTTTAACACTCAATGACTTCTCTTTACTGACTTTTCTTTACTTTAAATGGTTTATAATATACAATAACTAATGGTGATACTTTAAATAACTGCCCTAGCTCTGATCAAAATGACATGATCTGTGAAAAAAATATGAAACATGAAATTGAATTTCTCTATCTTATAGTGGATGGTGATGTTGAACATAATGTTCACTGGAAAATACAGTACATACTAATACAATGCCTGACTGAACAAGAATCAATAGTATTCACAGGAAAACACAAATCATATCTGATACAACTAAAACATAGTTTTGCTTTTAATGATGTCACACTGTCATATGATCATCTTGTTTCAATTCCTCATATTTTCAAAAGTCTTCATATTATCCATCACAAATGTTCATCACAGAGATATGATTTTCATTATCTTATAACCCACAACCACACTGAAAAGCTGAAATTCACTATTAATACCTTTTTTTCCATAATATTTTACTACATGTCATAAGAATTTGGTCATGCTTTACACAAATGACTTCAAACTTATCATAAACCATGATTGCATCCAAACACTTAGTGTCACAGTAGCCCTCTTAGTTCAAAGTTATTTAATCATGCAGCGATAGATTTCATCACTCAGGAACTTTTTCGCATTAGAAACCCACATATACATCTACATGACTGTAATGTCTGAATACAGGAAGCAAAAGATAATTTTGTGTATTTCATATTGCCTGAATTAGAGTCTTGACCTTAATGTGCATCATTTTTTCCAAAACTATTTACTTTTATTTGTCAAGAAAGCTTCAAACCCATGCCATATATGCAACTACTAAATGACTGTGTCATAACCTTTAATGTGGATTTATATAATCTAATTAAATATCAACAAAAAGTGTACATTTTAAAGAAAGCTACCAGTCACAGTAGCCTGGTATTAGAGTGTTCGCTTTATGACCAAGAGGCCAGAGTTTGATTCTCGTTTGTCGTGCCACGCCAAACCTAAAACATAGACATAGGTAATGAATGTTCCTTCACCAAGCGCCCAGCATTAGATGTGAAGGTCACAGGTCTTTTGGATGGGACTTTAAAAACTGAGTTCCTGTGTCACATTACCTATCTGCACGATAAAAAACCATAATTGCCCAATGGCCCTGAGAGCCAAGTATAGGTCTAATTTAAAGCCCTCAGTGGCATGCGGTGACATCCTGATATGAGTGGAAAAAAAAGTTCAAATGGGACATTAAACAGCATAGAATCATTCAATCAAAGAAAGTTGAACATACACTAGCTCTTATTCACATTAAATTCAGCTATATATATTGAACTTTCATGTGGCCTAGGTGTATTATGATAAATAACTGCAGATGTTATGTCATGACCTTTAATTAATGTCAATTCAACAGGACCTTTTCATAGCAATTGCAATCATGATAACAATAACAATGGGCTGCAGATGACAATTTTTTGTTGTTGAAGACCTTGACTAGTATAAACTTCATTACCTTTGGCCCTGAAAATGAACAGCTCATGGTCAACATGAGTATAAAGAATTATGCTTGTTTAGCAGAGGGCTATAGGAATATTGATTGGAATATATTTGACATACGTATTGCCATACACTCCGTGACCTTTAACTTTTTGACAAGAAAGTGAAACCATATAACTGTTAACCAATCAATCATTGGTCACACAACAAATGGTTTCATGACTGACAAACCAACATTTGAGATATACAAATATCACAATTAATAAGACTCGCAACATAATTCTTTTTTACCCCCCCCCCCCTCAACATCTACCTGTTTCAATGACAAATATAACTTATGAACATACAAATCTTAAAATAGATTTAAACGCAACCTAATTTTTTTTAAATTTTCATTTTTTCCCTCAACATCTACCTATGTTTGAATGACAAATATAACTTATGAACGTACAAATCTTAAAATGGATTTAAATGTCTCTTACACTCTTGAAACATATCCATTTATATTCACTAAAAAAATAAAAGTAACTCTAAAGAATAAATATCTTTGTAAGTTAAAATAAAAATAAGCAAACATGCAAAGCAAGTTCATGAGAAACAAATATAAAGGTACCTAAACTGTCCTTTTCTTCATGCTGACTAAAGAAACTAACACAAAGTGTTGCAAATTATAACTCCTTCTTTATAAACAAAAAAGTTTAAAATCCATGAGAAGGTAGTTTGAAAAAAGAAATCTTTTAGAATACAGCATGTGCATCACACATTTAATAATGATCATTAATTGAGAATTTAGAAAACATACAACTTGAAATGTCAAAGGAAAAAAATCAAACATTGGCATGCATAATGTTTAAAATAATCTCTTTACAAATTTGTATTTTTTCTTAGCTGGTTGCATAGACAAATCTAATGGACCTTCTGCAAGTAAGTCACTATCGTAAGTTTCTTCTTTCATGGGTGTTTCGCTACTGTCATTTAATCCTGATGTTTCGGAATGTGAACAGGATAAATCCAAAGGTATATCACCATCTGGAAATGCAATGTCTTCTGGAGGAGAGGATTTTGATATCTGTGATTTACATGCATCTGGAAATGCAATGTCTTCTGAAGCAGAGACTTTTGATATCTGTAACTTGCTCACATTTGGAATTGCGATGTTTTCTGGAGCAGAAGCTTTCAATACCTGTGATTTACTCATTGTTTTTTCTTCCAATAACTCTTGTCCTTTTTGTACAATGAAAGACTCACAAAGAAATTCACTGTTGCTCTTTGCAGGACTTAATGTAAACTTATACTGATTAGACATTAGAGCTTTTTCCAAAGACAAAATCTCCAGTTCCTCCATAACTAAGAGCTGAGCTGCAGATTTTTCAGTGAACTGTTCAGCCATATCATTAAACATAACTATCTTTTCATTGTTTTTTTCTTGTGAAATGTGCAGAACTAGCCGAACTCCTGTTGTAGCTACAAAATAGTCCGATTCACATTTATTGCATCTGTACAGGCCATTAGATAAACATACCACTCTCGCTCTGCAACTAACTTTTGGACATCTTTCATACGTGCATTGTCATAAAATTGTTCCCAACACAGGGCAATGAATTTTTTGACGCCCTTCATCTTTTCTGAGTGAAACAACAGTTTTTTCTATAGGAACACTCTTTCCAGGGGACAGATCAATGTTTGGGCTGTCAGGTCCTGGCATATACTGAGTATAATCTCTGTCAGAGGGATTTACGGTCCTTATTCCTGTGCTCCCTTGTAGGCATCTTAGCATTCCATAAATTCTTAGTTCAGTATTTTCTAGCAGAAGGATGTCATTTATGGAAAAGTTACAGTTCTTTATCTCATTGCCCATTAATGATAACTGAATTGTTCCTGAACTGTCTTGAATTCTGACCTTGACAATATATACCCCTCTTGACCCTAAGTGCTCTTCTTGTGGTATGGAAATAACTTTCCCAACCACAGTTACTTTCTGCTGGTTTTCTTTTGAAGCCAACTCGGCAATTGGTGTAACATGAATTGGTGATCTCAGAATTTTTGCCCAGTATAATCTGACAACAATGCTTCGTTTTAGAATAGTTTTCTTTTGCAAATACTGACTTTGCTTTAGAAAATTTGTATGTCATATTTTCTTTTAAAATGCCTTCAAATTTCATAACTCCTTCTGTCCAGCAAACAAAGTCAATGCTTCCAGTTGTATCCATTAAGACTCCAGTCATAATTTTTCCTGTAGATTTGTTTCTGTTCCAAACTCTGACTCGTGATCTTGCTTTCACAATTGCAAGAAATGTAAGAACACAGTCATCTTTGATGTTCTTTATAGTTGTAAGGTCTTTTCCTTCCATGATAGTCTACAATGTAAAAATATGATTATTAACAGTCTACAATGTAAAAATATGATTATTAACAAACTGTCTGATCTGAACATATTTACTAAAACACTTTACATAGTCCCAATCAATTCAGGAAAAACATTATTCAGCTAGAATTAAGTAGCTGATGCCTCAAAATAAATAATACAAAATTATAACACATATTTAAATACAAAACAAAGAAAAACTGGTAACCAACACCTTAAGGTTAAAAATGCGGACGATTCCCATGTGTGGATACCGCACGATATTCAATAGGGACTGTATCTAAAGTTGAAAACTTAAAGACATAAAACACATCACCAACACTTCGTGAGAATGCAGCTATGAATTTATTTGGTTGACTGGTTTCGACCACAGACAGTCGTCATCAGAACCTTTTCTTTTTGGTTGGTCTGCAATTTATTGAATTTCAGTATATCGGAAGCTATCAAATGTTTGACCTTTTGTAAAAATTCATTGACTGTCTTTATTATTTTCGTTGTGATATTTGTTTCCAGTAGCAAGTAGGTTCTGATGACGACCATCTCTGGTCGAAACTGGTCAAACATATTTAAATACTTCACAAGTAGCTGCATATCTGTAGCGTTATGGTTTTATATTTTTTGTCTTTGACCATGACGCCACAGATCCCGTAATGGAAATATTGTGCAATTTACGGCGCAAGATTTTCTGCGCACGGTTAGAAATGTATTTCACCACTTTTCAGCATTGGTGAATAACCTATCTTTCGTTCCCTAATTCTAAACATATTTTATTGCCAACCTGTATATTTTATACACCTTCCAACCCTTTATAGTCGGCCACGCAGACCGATAAACTCGCTTGTTTTGAATTTTCTGCCATCCGACAGCCATGTTGATCTACTGAAGAGATCTCGCTAAAAGGTCACGTAGGTCCTTCACAAAAACGTGCGTAGCCTAGTGGTGTATGCTGAACTGTTTTTGCGTTAAGGGTCTCCGGTTCAATTCTACCAAATTCCAGATATTTTTTTCACTTCAGCTAGTTAATTTTTAATCATCGTAATTTCCACAAATATACACACCAGATATAAACGTATACATGTAGATCTACTCATTGTTGTTCCAACCTCTCTGGTTACCATATTATACATATGAATTTAACGTAGCAATCTTCACCTTTCATGAAACAAAAATCTTGAAAACAGTCAAGAAAATATCATTGATATACGATTCAGTAAAATGTCAAACAAATTGAAAATATAAAGATTATGAAAAATATTTTGTTGATCACCATTGATTCCTATTATACTGTCTAGCTATACAGTTTCATACTAGAAATATATGTAGGCTATATATGTGTGTGTTTTTTGCATGCTTACCTTGTGATATTTTGTTTTGTCTGTGCTAGTCGGTTTACAAGCTCTGTAGAGCTCATGTTATTTGTTACTATTGTATACAGTGCCGAATTTAAATAAAATTTACTTACTTATCACTCTACACAATGTAATATAGTTGAGCTTGACCTGCTAATATAAAACATGACGATTGAGTGCCTGTAATAAACCATTTGAATAAATAACATGCAAATTAAATTGTCCTGAAACATTTAACATATCGATACCACCAATTTATACTTAGAGCTGACCGACCTACGGCCTACTAATTCTCATGCTTGTTCTGTATGTGAAACTGCATTTAAAAGCAGTGTTTAGGTCAGAAATGTTGTAGGATATTCATCTTGAAAGGACATTTATGATCCGTTTGTTTAAAAATGTACTTTCAGTGAAATAAACCACTAACGAAATGATAAATATTACTTACGAAAAAGACTGTCAAACTTTGCGCCATGTTGGATGCAGAAGGTGAAGGTCAGAATTAGCGCATGCGCAATAGCCTAGTCCTAAAGATTCCTATGTATAGAATGGCAACAAATAGGCTAGTCTAGCCATCGTAACTACTCGGCCATTTCCATTTACGATAAATTAACTGTATTTTAACACTACATACATACATTGTATACATACATATGTACATACATATATACTTTATATTTGTTACTATATCATGAGTAATAGTTAACAACATTTTCATATAGACCACTGTTAGCTTACATATAGACTTATTTAGTAAAACACGTGTTTTATTTTGTTGGCACCTTTTTAAAAAAAGAGTTATTTCCAAAATATTATAGACCAAATGATAGAGTTATGTGTCAACTAACCATTCATAGCCAAAATTTAGGGGGGGGGGGGGTGTTCAGTGGGGTCATCCCTGGTTATTGATAAGCATCTGCCGTCATTCCCTGAGAATAGCTCTCAGTTGGCTTAAAAAGTGTAAACAAACCAAATTACCTCCCATTTCAATACACATTTCTATGCATAATTTATGCTTGAAATACACTAATGCATATCACTGTAAAATTTAGACATTCAGCTTTCAATCTATACCCAACAAGTATCACAAACATGTCAACTGTTTTGTTTTTTGATTATTATTGTCAACTGAAGTGAGGCATGTGAATTTCCTACAGGCACTGCATTTCAGACTGGTGACCTTCACCTTTTAATTGTGGTCCGAATCCAGGTGTTGAGTGTTGTATACGCATTCCTCATTAAACAACGGGAAAACCCCACATAAATTAATGATTAACATTCTATCTCAGAAGAAATTGTATGATAATTAACGAACAATATTCATCAAAGTAATATAATTGTTGCAATAGTATAATCAATCGTGAAAAAATTTTCAATCGAAGAATGACCTATATTTCGTGAAAAGACTGAGGAGGCAGCTAGCGTAGGAATATGAACACTTCTTATATACATTTCTGGGGAGAAAGTGATTTTTCTTCAAAACATTTGACTTTAATTTTGTTTTCTCCCACGTATTACATACATATTGATATTCTATACATTTGTTGTAATCCTGTATCTGCTGATCATGAATGGAACTATATTTTTTCACAGCAATTGTGTGAAGAGTACCTGACTCCAGTAATATATCTTGAATAGATAGTATGCACTGATCGAATATATTAAAAATAAGAATTTTAAATATTCCTATAGTGCTGGATCCAGATGGGAAGAAAAAGAAATGCAGTATTTATCTACTTACACACAGAATAATAAACCTCCAATTCCTATTGGAAGGAATTGAGCTCATCAGTGAACAAAGAATTGGGAACTTCAAGGACAGGTAGATTTCAACCCAATGAAAATGATATCTGTTATGAGATTGATCACTGTTCGTTATCTTCACCTTTCATTCTCAAAATATCAGATGCATGCCCATATCTAGAAATTCCTTCAAACAATGCATAGCAAATTTAATCAATTACGCTGTACCATAGTGCTAATTAGTCCCGGGCCTTACCGACAAAGTCAAAGGGGACTAAAGGTTTGCTTTCAGGTTCAAAAGTGTTTGAAATATTTGATTGTATCTTGCTTAACGTTTTCACTCATATGGAGACGTCACCAAGATCGGTGAAGGGCTTGAAATCGGCGCTTACGGCCTTTGAGAAGCGAGGGTTGGTTTTTTTTTTTTTTTTAGCGTGCCACACCTACTGCGACACAGGACATCCGTTTTAAAGGGCATCTCCGAGGACCTGTGACATTCACATCTGATGCCGAGCGTTTGGCAATGGAACTGTCACTACCTGTTTTAACGACTACCTGTTTTAACGACTTAGGTCTGTCGTGGATAGGATTAGAACCCCGGCCTTCCGCATGCGGGGCGAACGCTCTAACCTCTACGTCACCGCGGCTACTGAAATATATAATATAGAGCAATTTTCATAGAATTCAAGCACAAATATTTTTCTTCAATTTTTGATTTTTTTAAGGGTTATCATGCATATCCTTCTATAACACAAATTGTGATTTATCGATATCCCAAAGTATACAATCCCAACCACTGTAATCTGTCAGTACTACAGATAATATACAATTCTAATCACTAATCTGTCAGTACTACAGATAATATACAATTCTAATCACTAATTTGTCAGTTCTACAGATATTATACAATTCTAATCACTAATCTGTCAGTACTACAGATCATATACAATTCTAATCACTGTAATCTGTTAGTACTACAGATAATATACAATTTTAATCACTGTAATCTGTCAGTTCTACAGATAATATACAATTCTAATCACTAATCTGTTAGTACTACAGATAATATACAATTCTAATCACTAATCTGTTAGTACTACAGATAATATACAATTCTAATCACTGTAATCTGTCAGTACTACAGATAATATACAATTCTAATCACTGTAATCTGTTAGTACTACAGATAATACACAATTCTAATCACTGTAATCTGTTAGTACTACAGATAATATACAATTTTAATCACTGTAATCTGTCAGTACTACAGATAATATACAATTCTAATCACTGTAATCTGTCAGTACTACAGATAATATACAATTTTAATCACTGTAATCTGTCAGTACTACAGATAATACACAATTCTAATCACTAATCTGTCAGTACTACAGATAATATACAATTCTAATCACTGTAATCTGTTAGTACTACAGATAATATACAATTCTAATCACTAATCTGTCAGTACTACAGATAATATACAATTCTAATCACTGTAATCTGTTAGTACTACATATAATACACAATTCTAATCACTAATCTGTCAGTACTACAGATAATATACAATTCTAATCACTGTAATTTGTTAGTACTACAGATAATACACAATTCTAATCACTAATCTGTCAGTACTACAGATAATATACAATTCTAATCACTAATCTGTCAGTACTACAGATAATATACAATTCTAATCACTGTAATCTGTCAGTACTACAGATAATACACAATTCTAATCACTAATCTGTCAGTACTACAGATAATATGCAATTCTAATCACTGTAATTTGTCAGTTCTACAGATATTACACAATTCTAATCACTAATCTGTCAGTACTACAGATAATATACAATTCTAATCACTGTAATTTGTTAGTACTACAGATAATATACAATTCTAATCACTGTAATTTGTTAGTACTACAGATAATATACAATTTTAATCACTGTAATCTGTCAGTACTACAGATAATACACAATTCTAATCACTAATCTGTCAGTACTACAGATAATATACAATTCTAATCACTGTAATCTGTTAGTACTACAGATAATACACAATTCTAATCACTAATCTGTCAGTACTACAGATAATATACAATTCTAATCACTGTAATTTGTTAGTACTACAGATAATACACAATTCTAATCACTAATCTGTCAGTACTACAGATAATATACAATTCTAATCACTAATCTGTCAGTACTACAGATAATATACAATTCTAATCACTGTAATTTGTCAGTTCTACAGATATTACACAATTCTAATCACTAATCTGTCAGTATTACAGATAATATACAATTCTAATCACTGTAATCTGTTAGTACTACGGATAATACACAATTCTAATCACTAATCTGTCAGTTCTACAGATAATATACAATTCTAATCACTGTAACTTGTTAGTACTACAGATAATATACAATTCTAATCACTGTAATTTGTTAGTACTACAGATAATATACAATTTTAATCACTGTAATCTGTCAGTACTACAGATAATACACAATTCTAATTACTAATCTGTCAGTACTACAGATAATATACAATTCTAATCACTGTAATCTGTTAGTACTACAGATAATATACAATTCTAATCACTAATCTGTCAGTATTACAGATACTATATAATTCTAATCACTAATCTGTTAGTACTACAGATAATATATAATTCTAATCACTGTAATCTGTCAGTACTACAGATAATATATAATTATAATCACTGTAATCTGTTAGTACTACAGATACTATACAATTCTAATCACTGTAATTTGTTAGTACTACAGATACTATACAATTCTAATCACTAATCTGTCAGTACTACAGATAATATACAATTCTAATCACTAATCTGTCAGTTCTACAGATAATATACAATTCTAATCACTGTAATTTGTTAGTACTACAGATAATATACAATTCTAATCACTGTAATCTGTTAGTACTACAGATACTATACAATTCTAATCACTAATCTGTCAGTTCTACAGATAATATACAATTCTAATCACTGTAATTTGTTAGTACTACAGATAATATACAATTCTAATCACTGTAATTTGTTAGTACTACAGATACTATACAATTCTAATCACTAATCTGTTAGTACTACAGATACTATACAATTCTAATCACTGTAATCTGTTAGTACTACAGATAATATACAATTCTAATCACTGTAATCTGTTAGTACTACAGATAATATACAATTCTAATCACTGTAATCTGTTAGTACTACAGATAATATACAATTCTAATCACTAATCTGTTAGTACTACAGATAATATACAATTCTAATCACTGTAATCTGTTAGTACTACAGATAATATACAATTCTAATCACTAATCTGTTAGTACTACAGATAATATACAATTCTAATCACTAATCTGTCAGTACTACAGATAATATACAATTCTAATCACTAATCTGTTAGTACTACAGATAATATACAATTCTAATCACTAATCTGTTAGTACTACAGATAATATACAATTCTAATCACTAATCTGGCAGTACTACAGATAATATACAATTTTAATCACTGTAATCTGTCAGTACTACAGATAATATACAATTCTAATCACTGTAATCTGTTAGTACTACAGATAATATACAATTCTAATCACTAATCTGTTAGTACTACAGATAATATACAATTCTAATCACTAATCTGTTAGTACTACAGATAATATACAATTCTAATCACTAATCTGTTAGTACTACAGATAATATACAATTCTAACCACTGTAATCTGTCAGTACCACCGATAGCTGCTGCCAAACAGATGTAACTATTCCCTCACCATCAAACATGCGAGTATAAAATAGGCAAAGGGTATTGTTTGTACATATACATTTCAGTGCTAAATTGGATAATTCTCAGTTAATATTGTACATGTATTTCATTTCAGAAACTCTTGTTCAGCAGAGCCTATGCAGTGCGATTCCAGTGAAAATCTCCATACTATACTAAGGAATCATCTGACTAAAAGGAATAACGTGATAAATCTGTACAGCAAATGGCAGATGACATCTATTTTCCAAGATTTAAAGAAACAGTTATGGAAGCCTTTCCTTTTTAAAAATCCATGAATCCGCAACGTACATGACAGAGAGGCGATCGTTACCTCAGTAACACTACATACGAAGGTTTGTCAGCATTGCGGTGGAGTGAAGTAGTTTTGGAGATGAAGCATTTCAATCCATTATTTCTGGATGTTTTGCTTGCGATGTGTGTAACTCCGAAACAAGGAGAAGACTATGGAAAGAATCATTCCAGAACTAGGACTCGTATATGGGATTATAATGAAAAGACAAACTAATTTCAGGTATATATGATTGATTGGGGTTTTACGCCGTTTGGCAATATTTCAGCCATTTTACGGTGGTCAGGTATATAATTATTGAAATTTTCTAAATGGAATACACAGCAGTATCTACAAATGTATTTATACTTTCAACCTTTCTAAATTTTTAACTAACTTTTTCTGAAGGATGTTTCAAGAATTCAAAGATATGTGTCGATGTCTGGCTGAAGAGAAGGTTCACCAAAAGATACACTGTCAAGCTTTGAAGTTTTCCGATGCTTTGTTTTATTTACATGCGTTTCGTATGTACAGTAAAATCTATCTAATCTAGCATGCTCTGTGAGACACATTTTGTTGCAAAACACGATGTGTCGGAATAAACAGTGTAAAAACAATGAAAGTATGACATTGAGAATGAATGACCAGTAAAAAATATTGTACATATGTCAAATTTGGCGTTTTTACTGCACTCACATGAAGATTTTTCTTCTTTTGTATTAAGTAGTAATTAGTCACCAACTCACCATGAAGTCGAAGACAATGTCAATAATCAAATGAGTATTCTCATATTGCGATCTGGAGAGAAATTTAGATATATAACCATGATTACTTTTCCAGAATATTGTCATTGACTATCTTTTACTAACTTTGTTCAATTTCTTTTCAGATCTTCAGTATTGTGGATTTTATACTAAACATAAAAAAAATTCATGCTTTGTGTTTATGATCCTGAGCATGGATAATTGAGGTTTTTTCTTATTTCCTCCAGAAAGTTCATCGTTGGTTGTTGTATTTCGCTGGTTGAAATGATTTCTACAATATTGGTTTTTTGCCTGAAAGTAAGTAAGAATAAAAACAAGAGGCCCACAGGCCTTATCAGTCACATGAGTACTAGTGGAAAAGTATCACTACTTCCAAGGGCTATGGAATCAAGAAAAAATTCCTGTTCTGAATATCTAAGCTAACTTCTAATGTTCAGCAACAGTATAAAACAAAATGTGTTCTTAAAACTTCAATGCCCTCAAAAGTGCATACACTGATGAAAGGCTTTACATAATACAATAGGTGTATTAAAATTAAAAGATATGACTAATTTAGACCCATCCTAGAGTCAAAACCCTGGGTTGTGAAATTCACAATTTTTTGTACATTCTTTTCTGTTATTTCTAAGTATGCATTTAGATTTTATACAGTATCAGCAAACTTACACATAAATACCATTTACTAAGTTTAACCCCACCCTGGGGTCAGAACCCCTACTCTGGGGATCATCAAATTTACAATTTTGGTAAAAGACTGACTACCTGCCTTTTCTAAATATCCATTTAATTTCATTTAAGTATCAATAGTACTAAAGAAGATGTTATTTGAGTCTTTTACACATAAAACTATATAGTAAGTTTGGCCCCGCCCTGGGGTCAAAACTCCAACCCTGGGGATCATGAAATTTACAATTTTGATAGAGGCCTTCCTGCTCTACACCACTATGCATTTAGTTGTTCTTAAACATGTGTGGTTGTAGAGAAGATTTTTGAAAATTGGTCAATTTTGGGCAGTTTTTGCCCCTCCTCTAAGGCCCCATATATGCAAGTGCGATTTATTTAAGTTACCTTAGATATCCAGTACTCAATCTGATTCAGTGTTGCCTATATTTAATGCTAAATCGCGGACTTTCGGTAGATCGCATGATCAGCGACCCTGTTCAGGTTTCGGTATTTATAAAACGTACTAGATTTACCATTTTTAGGTAGATGGAAACTCTGGTTCAGTACCTTCGCAATAGAATTCCCAGAAAAAGTTATATGATTCACAAACAGTTATCACGAAAAGTTTGATGCCATTCTATCTACTATTAAGAGAAATGCAAAAATCGCTATCCGGGACTTTCGGCTGTTCTACATATGTACGTTTACCACTTGCCATAAAAATGCTCTCCCCATCAGAGGACGGCATGTTGATATGGCTCAGTACTACAGAGTGAGTGGATGTAAAACATCTGTAATAGACACTGTCCAACAAGTGAACAGAAGAAAGACTTCTACACAAGACTGGTTATATTGTCAGACTAGTCAAAAATAACTATATTCATAATTATCATTGTCAATGGGTTTACCTGAGCCTGTCCATTCTTAGAACAAAATATATAATGTTTTGAGTAGGATATAAGCCTCAAACTGTCCATTCTGTGAGAGAAAGAACTGATCCCAGCCCTACGGACCTCGATCAGTTCGTTCTCTCACAGAATGGTCAGTTTTATCTTTTACTTAATTAACATACCAGTACACCCTTACTCTATACATTGCAGACCACTCTAGTCTAGTGGTTATGATATTCGTCGTTACCCTGCCAGGAGGCTCAGTTTCGGAATGATGTGCAGGTAATGTCTATATTTGTGATACAGGTATATGCCCTTGTATCGTGTATACGTGGAACACGAAATATGATAAGGAGAAATGTATTTAGTGATTGATAACGGTACAGGGCAATGCCATTATATACTGCGGATAGCTAGCCAGTCTGAGACAGTTTGGGAACATGAAGGTGATTATTCTCCTCTTCGCTTGTATAGCATTGGCTTCAGGTAGGTGTTATGTATACATGAAATAGTCTTTCACTACGTGAACGCTATAAACATGGTCGTAGACACGACTGTAGAATTACGATTCCTTTTGAGAATATATACCGTATTGAAGATTAACGCTTTCTCTGACACCATGAATGAAAACATTGCACTATTTGCTCAAGTTCGAAGATATTACCTCAACATATTTTTTTTTTTAGCTTTCAAGCTGGAAAAAGGTAATGTATCAGGATAATTGTAGATATCTCTGTAAAGTAATTTGTCCTCGTTTACTTGTCATGTTTTGTACATTATCAGATTCTAACTTTTATTTTTATCTATGACTAATCAGCAAAACGAGCCGCACATGCTGGGGATTGTCCACTGACAGACACAAATGTTTTTGGGTTTTGTATGTATGATCCAAACAAGAATTGTCTTGAGGATAGCAAATGCGCGCCAAGTAAGCGATCAAACATTTTTATAAAATGACTGACACTATATCACTCTCTTTGGTCTTTATAATTTACCTATGTCGTTTCGTTAGTTTTTAAATCTCTTTGAATGGCAATTTTTGTATGTATATATCATGAAAGTGCAGTTTTCGTCATTAAAGTTTTATAAATGTTAAATGATTTCCAAAACGAATAAAAGAAACGGTGAATTAAAAATACCTTGTCTTGAATTACTAACACTGGCAATATAATACGATTTAAAATTAAAAGGATTGTACCCCAGAAGAATTACAGAAACTAGTGGAGTATACTCAGTCGGCCTTGTGATGTTTGATATGTTTATTATATACATATAAAGAGAGTTATTTTTGTTTTCAGCCGAGAAATGTTGCCCAAGTGGTTGCAACAAAGTGTGCATGACAGCCGTTCACCATCAACTGCTTCTGTCCTAATTGTACTTCGAAATTTCTAATGAGTAAACATTCTCCGACTTGTCAAGTTTAAATATCTGAGTCGTTTTATTTCGCATTTGAGTTCAAGTTTAAATTCTTTAAAGAAACCTATGCCCCATGAATTTGGGGGAATATTATGATAGTTTTTGGCCTGTCCGTCTGTGGTAAAAAAAACACCTTAAACCTTGGTCATATCTTTTTCATCACAATAGGTAGATCTTTAATTTGGTATGTGTAATTGCCGCCGCCGCCACAAAACCTTCCGATTGACACCACAATCTGACCTGGTGACCTTTATATTGACCTACTTTCAGAATTTCTGATATAGCCATATCTTTTAAACCGTAAGGCAGTTTTTAGTTTTAACATCTGTATTTCTTGCGAGAAAACCTTTCCATCAATTCCAAATTTCTTGACATTGTGACCTTGAGTTTTTATGACCTTAGAAAATTAACCACGAAATGAGTTCCACTTTGTAATTCATATAATCCGGGGGCATCAGGGTTTAACAAACACATTTTGTGCAAATAGTTCTTTAAAAAGTGGGGTTGGAGATGTCTGATAAGAATATATTATTCCATTCAAAAACGTTCATACGCTATATTCTTAATTTTTCGATGTAAATTTTGC
Source organism: Ostrea edulis (assembly GCF_947568905.1). Taxonomy (NCBI): domain Eukaryota; kingdom Metazoa; phylum Mollusca; class Bivalvia; order Ostreida; family Ostreidae; genus Ostrea; species Ostrea edulis. The sequence continues at coordinate 43,829,898 of NC_079164.1, forward strand.
GAAATGCTTTTCGCCAAGGTCAGAACAAGTTACGTGATGTCTGCTGAATGTAGTTCAGGAAAGCCTGATTTAGCGAAGGTCTCCTTTTATATTGATGATTTTAGCTATGGAATACTCCGTTTTCCTGATTTAGGGCTCACGGTGGGTGTGACTGGTTGACAGGGGGTGCTTACTCCTCATAGACACCTGATCACACCTCTGGTATATCCAGGGATCTCGTGTTTGCCCAACTCTCTACTTTGTATACCTTTAATCAGAGATTCCTCTGACTCTTACCCCCGCTTTTATATTGCGACATGTTCGGGGCAGAGTCAGAGCAGACCCCGTATTGAAAAGTGGGAATTCAGTGACACCAGCTGGTGTCGCTGCCTTACCTACCTTTTACAACTTTATTTCGCGGATATATCTTTCAAGACGCGAGGATTCAGTTATCGGAAGATTATTCTACAAATAGATCATGATTAATACGATGTCATCGCCGTTTAAACGGCCAACTGAAGCATTACTTGAAATAGGTCACCGTGTCGCCATTCGATTTCTTTGCGCATGACGTCAGCATATAAACACACAAAATGGCGATAGCATCGTATTAATCATGATCTGCTTGTAGAATAATTTTCCGATAACTGAATCCTCGTGTCATGAAAGATATATCCGCGAAATAAAGGGGTAGGTAGATCTAAAGCAGCGACACCAGCTGGTGTCGCTGAATTCCCACTTTTCAATATGGAGTCCGCTCGGATTTCCCCCCGCACATGTCATAATATAAAAGCGAGGGTAAGAGTCAGAGGAATCTCCGATTAGTATACATGTACCTTATACGAGTTGTGACGTTGATCACTATTCATTATCTTCCCCTTTCATTCAGTTCTAGAACTGTTGGATCAGACATTCCTGTTAAATCCCCATCGCTTCTACCCAGAGAGCAGCTTGCCAAGCGAGCTCTAATGGTAACACGTTAGTTCAAGATCCATAGTTTGGGTTACATTGTTTACCCCTGTTTTCGTTCGTTCATATGACGTAAAGACGTCGTCGTTACACTTTGTAAAACTGGTACAAAGAGATTTCCATCGGCTAGCGTTCAAGAATAGGGCATTTAGGCTCCAAAACCTATATCAGGTGACTTCAGGCTGCTACAGACTGTGGTGTTAAAGCGCAAACAGTTAAACTGGCGATGAGTAGTAATCAGTTAAAAAAAATAAAACCTGATTTTTGGGGGGATGCACTTTTCAATTATGACATAACCACACACCAAGTTAATGGCACATAGACCTCCCCCCAAAATGACAGAGACGAGAACTGACGTTAAAAGACAAAGTTCAATCAATTGATGAATTCCGATACATTTTGGAATGAAACGAAATCGTCAACAATCCAGTCATGTTTTTCAAAAGCAGAGTTTCCATTCGTGGACCCCTCGGAGCTCTCCGACGAGTCAGACAGTGATGTTAGCTCAATTCGTCATGTTCGGTCGATCATTCATATCATTTATAAGTTTCCGTTTCACAAATTGAGATAGTTGAAAGCGATATTTCCATTAAAGACATTTACGACGAAAGCTGGGAAAGACATTCTAGACGAACACACTTGACGAACGCTGCACTTGAGGACGACGATGATGGAGACGAAATCGTCAATTTAACAACAGAAAAGTGCGCGAATAATTCCGAGAGATTAAACTGTGTAATGAATTTTAAAAATAATTCCAAAAGAACACGACGACACTACCTAATCCCAATACAAGAATTGAAATTTACAACTGAAAACAAAATAAATTTAACAAACAACACTGGACTGGACTTTTATTTCAAGAAATGAATTCATTTAGTACGTGTGCGCATGTGAATATCTGTTTAAATTAGAATGTATATGTAAATAAAACATTGATATATTCCTAAATATGTTTATACATATTTTGAATTATTTTGCCCCCCCCCCCCCCAAATTTACAGGATGAATGATAAGGATTGATTATATGTTAAAACTTTGTCGTACTATACTGTTGATATACGGCCTAGATAAGCTTCAGTAAACGTTAAAAATGGAATATCCAGCCATCTATAAAGGAGGGCCTCCGTGGCAGAGTGGTTCAGGGGTGTGATTTTTCCTCTTTTCAGAGGAAATCCTGATTTGCTCAATTTTCGTAAAAATGAAACACTGGATTTGATCTACAGTGGCAGAAAATGATATTTTTCCTGGTCGGGTGAGATGTTTTCCTCCCCTTTTGACCAGTTTTCCTCCGATTTCTGAGGAATTCAGTCACATCCCTGGTGGTTAGAGCATTGCGCTGAAAATCACACGGACTCTCACCTCTGATCGGCGCTCGAATCCCGCTCGCGCCGGTAAGTGAGAAAGTTTCCTAGTTTACATGCGGGGCGTCGGTGGTCTCTTCCCAGGTACATTGTATCTGGGTTCTCTCATCCACCAATAAAACCTGTGCGCCACCAGATTACTGAAAAATTGTTGAGTGTGGCGGAAAACGGCAATCAATCAATCTATGAAAGCTGCCATGTTGTGGAACTCTTGTATTCAAGACCACAAAATTCAGTAATTTTGATGACATTCTAAGATCATCAAAGATTGCTTGATTGAATATTGTTTAACGTCCCTCTCGAGAATACTTCACTCATATGAAGACGTCATCACTGCCGGTGAATAGTCCTATTGGAATGAGAGTACCAAACCCCCGTATGCGTAACCCGGACGGAGTTTACCCAAGATTGAGCGGAGGTATAAATGTCTAGGTGTTGCGTGATTGGCTAATATCAAGAGTGAAATTATTTGGAATTGAAAGAAATATTATAGAGGTTCAAATTAATTGTCAGGATGAAAAATTATCGCACAAAATCGAGAAATGACTGAGGAAATTACCATGGTAGGGGTGTGCTTAAAATGAAGTGTGTAATTTACTGCAGATTGCTATGTGTTGTAAAAAAGTACAAATATGGCCTATAAAAGGCACGGGACCCTATATATTTTTTGTCATTTTTTATCAACACTTGGAATGAACTTTGAAATGTTTGCGGTCATTTGTTTAAAATCGATATAGTTAATTAGTGAGAGGGCCAAAGGTTAACATTGAGGTCTATGGGAAATGAATTGGTACTCTTTTCCCTATAGCACGTACGAGATCGCCATGTTGTTACAGCTAATTATATATGCATGTCAAAGGTCAATCGGGGATAGCCGTGTTAACGTAAACAACAATGGATGCCTGCGTTATTCTTGAAGTACACCGCGGATCTTTTTGATTGGCATTTTTTAATTTTGGTCTATAATATATAGATATATCTTTAAACAAAATGGATACTGGCGATCAGACTTGTAATCTGGATGATTTCTCTCATTGGAAAATAAAGGCGTTGCGTTCATTTCTGAGCAGCAGAGGACTGTCGATAAGGAAAAACACCAGAATTGCCTAGCTACAGGGCGCCGCCATTGTGGACTCCCAAAGTTGTGCGGAGAAGAAAAGTTGACAGGAGATCTGATTGGTCATTAACAGAAAATCTTTGTGATGGAATTTAATAGTGAAATATAAGTGATAAAAATGACAGGTGACATAACAGAATATGTAGAAAGATACAGAAGTTATAAGGGAAGATCTGAGTGGAGAGGTGATATTTGGATGGACAATTTCATTCAGTGCGGATCTACACTAGTTGTAAACAGGCCAAAATTTGAAGGAAAAACGCAACGGCAAGCCATATATTTTTTGGTGGAATTTTGAAGGGGAGATGATGAACTTTGCTGAATGGTGACTGATTTTTTGAAAATTGGCTTAATAAATAATTGACAGTGATTGGAATTTGTATGGAAGTCTATGGGAAAACATTTGGTGGTGTTTGTCCATAAGAACTTATAGCTCTCGCTTTTGCCGCAAGTAAACTGCATATGCCTACAGCTGTAGAAATAGAGAAATCGAAGTTAGATTCCTACATTGTTTTACTTAAGAGTTGGTGATGTTGTATATTGACTGACCCTTTGTTAATTTTTGATAAGTGAGGGACGAAAAACAAGGAATGATTCCTTGACCACCAGATTTTATAACTGATGTAACTTACCCCTATGCCTGCAAGGAGGGGTCAACAAGGTGGCATGAAGAAGTGTGAAATCTTAGAATAATGTACTAAAACCGTTGTCTGCCATTATGCAGTCAAATGGCTCTAAAAGATCCATAAATCCAGAATGTAAGGTATATTTTTATCACTGGTCCTTCCACCCCAGCATTCTTTTTCAATTTATTGTCACCATTATTACATCCACTGACACAGTGTCTCCCGGGCATATTTGTGGAAAAAATTTACTTCTAAATGTGTTGATAAAAATTGCAAACTTGCACACAAAACCAAACAATAAAACATGAAAGGAATGGAAAAAGTAAGAACTGTCAAAATGTATGCATTTCTTACTATCATGAGATCTAACATTATATTTTGCAAGCAAATGATAAGAATCAGTGATGACTCTGAAATTCTTACCTTAAAGTACTTCTAATCAGAACTATTGCTCTCTGATAATAAAAGGGTCCCCCCTTCCATTTTTTTTTTTTTTTTATCAGAGAGCTATACTGTACAGTACAGTACAGTACAGTACAGTACAGAGTGGTGACAAAATGAGTGATTTTTTTATTTTTTCGCTATATACTCATTATTTTATTGAAATCCCAACTTTTTTCAAAAACTTTTAGTGATGTCACTTCTGGACTAATATTGAATTGAGGAAATTTTTATTGACTTGCAGAATTCCTTACACTTTCTTGTCATAATATTGAAATAATTTTCAGACCATCCATCCTAAGAAATGACATTTAAAACACAAGTATAAAATTTCAGAACTCGTCACTGCTATATATCCTTAGTAAGCTGAGAGCCGAAAAGTTTCATGCTAAATAAATATAAACTCATTTCTGAAATGGATAGGTGAAAAATTAAGTGTAAGAAATTCTGCATCCATTTGTAAATTGAACCAAAAGGTGACACCAGATTAAATTTTGGAAAAAGGTTGGATATCGATTAAATATATAATGGAAAAAATAAAAACAAATGCATGTACTCACTTTTGTCACCACTCCAAAGTATATAAAACGTACTGCACTCCTAGTTGGTTGACACCCCCCCCCCCCCTTCTCCACAGAACAAGTCTAGAGAACAATAATTCTGAAATATGGTTACCAATTTAATTAAAGGCCCACTGTGACTCATAAAGGGATAAATAAAATTTTAACAAGGCTCTCGCAATTTTTTTTCCATTATTGAAAATATAAACTTTCGAAAATTTACAAAGTTTAGAAGTAAATAATTCCGGTAATAAATCAAAAAATAGAATTTACGTCTGGTCCAGCACCAAATTACAGTTTGTTCCGCCTCCAGAAAAACACGCATGCGCAGAGGACTTGTAAACAATACAGCATGGCGTCTAGAGCGGGTAAGCGTCCTGTGGGAAGACCGCGAATTCTTACCGACTCGGCCAAAAAGAGAGCGAAAAGTGAAAGAAATAAATCATATTTGTATAAGACTAAGATTTATCTCGGAGATCAATACGAAAGATGGCAAGCAAAGAAGGAAGAACTCGGAGAAACGCACGCAGGACTGGCGAAGATTCTACTTGACAGGTTGGTTTTGAAACTTTCTAAATGTAAAGTTATTATTTGAGGATAAACCTGGATCGATCGGTGGTAAACATTCTTTAAAATATTATTTATAAACCCTCTGCGAGTATTGTGTTAAAAATACTTCATATATCTCCTTAGGTGCTCAAATTATGAGTTTGCAAGCTTTTCGGGGGCCCCCAAGGGGAAATTTTTGAGAAAACAAAGATATATAGATTTCAACAGTATTTTATTATGATAATTCACAATAGGATTAGACAGCAGGCACTGCCTATACAAGTCTTCACCGTTGATATTATATTACTTTGATTCTGTTATGATTTGTAAAGTATAATATTCATTTTACTGTATTGGACACTATTCAATTCAAATAGACTTGTAACGGACAGTGAAACAGAGGATGCAGACTCAGCTGACCAGTCACTTACATTGCAGAAAAAAATATCAACGCCTATATTAAAGAAAAAGCTACATCTCCTCCCCCCAGATGTATCAGAAATTTCATCAGCTCTAAGGTAGGTGTATACATTATTACAGGCAACTGAAGAACGGAAAAAAATCTAAATTATGTGACTCCACTGACCACCTTCATAGCTTGTTCTGCATAGTCAATTTGTACTTTCTGCAAGCTTTTGAGACAATCATTTGTGAGATATTATAGGTACCTGTTGTGTGGATAGACTTGTACATATACCCCCCCCCCTCCCCTTAGCCAATGAATAAACGAATATAAAACCAAAAACTTATCTTAAAACTGGCTTTACAGAATGACCTAGGGAGGTGATAGGTGGGGAAATCACATATTTGAGGTAAATTTGTGATTCTATATTTACTGTTTCATTAGATGGAGGGGGTATCCACATTTGAGGTGGCTGTGAATACTACATTAGTCCTTAGACAAATTCGCCCAAAAATATTGATCTCACCATAAACCAAGATTTTAAAATTATATTTTCCATAATTTTATGTGTATATTGGTCATCTGTTAATTTTGAACACTTGCATTTGATTGTTAACTTATAAGAGCTTCATTTTTATGTAGCGAGAGTACTGATACAGAGAAGCAACAAGAAGTGGCAAAATCTTCTGCTCCACCAGTAACCAGTCAACAGGAATCTCCTGGGTATGCAAACATTTGTTGACTTATATTGTAGTCTATATTTGATACAATTAGTTCCCTACTAGCTTCACCTTTATGTTTCCTCTCCAGTGGTTGTCAATCACACAGCAGACTTATGGTAATGTGTAATGGTAATGCATTGTAATCATTACATTTTTTTTTTAAAGTAATGGGGTGTAATGTGTAATGCACCCATTTTTGAAACACAAGTAATTATAATGTAATGCATTACTTTCATAAAAATGCCAGTAATATCATTACTTTTCAATACATTTGAATTACATATCAACATCATTACTAACCCCCTAATTTAGACCTCTTTGGAAATAAAATGTGACATTACTACATGTATTTGAATAAACAGCAAAGTATTTGTTTAGAACAGATCTTGATACATAGTCATAGTGTGATTGACAATCACTTTGATTTAAATGTTTACTTCAAATAAATTGTGTTCATAGATTTACTTTGTATTTTTTTTTTCATTGTAATGTGTAATGTAATTCATTACTTTAGCAAAGTAATTGTAATTTAATTAATTACTTATATGAATGAAAATAATGGTAATTGTAATGGTGAAAATTCCAATGTAATTGTAATTTAATGCATTACATTCAAAGTAATTGACCCTAGGTCTGTCACACAGTACATTTATATAAAAATGAAAAATATATTGTCAGTATTTGTACTTGACTTGTCTTTTGATTAAAATTGTAGCCCAAGTCACAAGAAAAGAAAACTCTTTGATGATAAAGAAGTTTCATTCATCAATCCATTTGAGTAAGTAATATTTTGCCAAGTATATCCTAGCTATCACAATCATTATACTTACTGGATTATCAAAAATGGCATGTTTCAGATAGTATGATACTTAGCAAGGATACACATTATGATATGAATAACACATGAGCTATAAAACTTTTCAGTGTAACAATAGATGTAACAGAAGAAAGCAGCAGTGACATAAATTCTGACGAAGAGTATGAGCCAAGCTTTAATGTGACTTTAAGGTACCGGTAATTGATAATTATGTTAAACTGATTCAGAAATTTATCATCAGAGTTTAATTAACTCTACAGTTTTGCAATATGTAGAAATGAAATTCAATTGATTCTATATGATCATTTTTGAAAGTTTGACTCAATATTTTTGATACCCTTTAAGTCAAGGGTTGGGTCAAAACCTTTAAAAATGAAGCATCCTCTACAAATCAGCTTCACTCAGGGACATCAAGCAGCAGTTAAACTGAGGGTATAATAATGAATTATGACAAGAAAGGTTGCATTTTCCAGAAATTTGAAATTTATGGCCTCCGAGTCTGGGTTTTTGATGCTTTGGTGTGGCTTTATGGCTTGTAGAGTGAATTTTATGGTTTAGGGCGGTGACCAAATGGGTATTAGTCTGTAATACAAATGCATTTAAAGCATGTGTGATTTAACTTTCCATTTCAGAGTTGTTTTATGTTAGTCAGGTGACCATTTAGGTCCATGGCCCTCTTGTTTGACCAAAGAATTGTTTATTTGCAAATTGGAAATTAATACATGTACCTTCTTTGTTTTACATGACATGTTTAACTTGTTTTTTTCTCAGCTTAATTTGAACAGTAAAATTCTGTATCGGTGAAAAAATGTTCATTATGATAAGCTTCAACTTTTAGAATATATTTTGATTTCAATTTGTTTTTTATTTTTTTTAGACCAAACAACATGTTTGGTTTGGAGGAAGTAAGTTTAGAGGTGCAGGAGTTTGGAGTGGAGGAAGTAGAAGGAGATGAAGAAGGGGGTCTTCAGGAGACAATTGAGGAGACAGGGTCTGGTGTCACAAAGATTAAGAATGTCGAAGAGATGCCCATATTAACAAGAGACGAGACATGCCTTGTGTATAAGAGGTGCTTGTTAAAGTTGGCCAATACACACATCGACTACAAATGCAAAGTGAAGGGTTGCAATTCTCCTATCTCACTGCGCACAGGGAATATAGGCTCAGCTCTGTATATTTTCTGGGTAAGCATTCCATGGTCTTTGACACTAAAAAATATTAAGATTTTATTTTGTTTTTAGATCACCTGAGCTGAAAGCTGAAGTGAGCTTTTCTGGTTGTCCGTCTGTCTGTAAACGTTTTACATTTTTAGGTCACCTAAGTAAACTCAGGTGACCTATTGCAATTGGTTGTCGTCGTGCGTTTACCATTGTTAACTTCTTCTTGATAACTACCATTCCAATTCTTTTCAAATTTGGTCTGAAGCATCTTTGGGACAAGGGGGACATAAAGTGTAAATTTCGGAACTCCAGCACCACTGGGGCCCTAGGGGCAGGGCAAAAACTGTACAAAATTGACTAATCTTCAAAAAAAAAATGTCTCTACAACTGCACATGTGTAAGAAAAACTAAATGCATGGTGATGTAGAGCGGGAAGGTTTCTACCAAAATTGTAACTTTCGTGATCCCCGGGGTAGGGGTTGTGACCCCAGGGTGGGGCCAAACTTGGTATATAGTGTTTATGTGTTAAACAATTAAATAACATCTTCTTTAGTGTTATTGATACTAAATTGAAACTAAGTGGATATTTAGAAAAAACAGGTAGTCCTTTACCAAAAGTGTAAATTTCATGATTCCCGGGGTAGGGGTTCTGACCCCAGTTTGGGGCAAAACTTAGTAAACAGTATCTATCTGTAAGTTTGCTGATACTGTATAAAATCTAAATGCATACTTAGGAATAGCAGAAAAGGATGTACAAAAAAAATGGTAATTTTACACATCTTGTTTTATACTGTTGATGAATATCAGAATTTAGCTTAGATATTCAGAACAGGAATTTTTTTTTCTTCTAGATTCCATAACCCTTTGGAGTTTTCTTTGTCTTTTTCACTAGTACTCAGGTGACCGATAAAGCCTGTGGGCCTTTTGATTTTAGATTTCATAGCCCATGGAAGTAGTGATACTTTTTCACTAATATTCAGGTGACCGATAAGGGCTGTGGGCCTCTTGTCAACTTCTCCAGAACCACTGGGTCATTTATAATCAAACTTGGCCAAAAAGCATCCTTGGGTGAAGCGCTTTCAATTTTATTCAAATGAAGGGTCATGCCCCCTTCAAAGGGAAGAAAATTCCAAAAATGCAAAAATAGTGTGGGATCAGTTAAAAATCTTATTCTCAAGAACCACTGGGTCAGAAAAGCTTACATTTACATGAAAGCTTCCTGACATAGTGCAGATTCAAATTTGTAAAAATCATGGCCCCCGGGAGTAGGTTAGGGCCACAAAAGGGATCAAATTTTTACTTGGGAATATATAGGGAACATCTTTAAATAATTGAGCCAAGGTGACACAGGTGAACGATGTGGACAATGGGCCTCTTGTTTCTTTCTTCATTTGCTATTTCTGATGAATATTACCCTTCTTTTAAAATTATTTTACAGGAATGCACCCAGAAACACTTGGCACACAAGTGGTGTTCTCAGCCATTGCTGAATAGAAGACTGCATGGAGGGGACTTGCAGATCGCTTCTGCAATTCTGACCTCTGGAAACAATTATGCAAAAGTTAAACTTTTTGCAGATTTCTTGAAGCTTTACTTCCCTAGTATTTCAAAGTTCTCAGCTATCCAGAGAACATACTTGATACCAACCATCAATACATTCTGGAGAGAAGAACAACTGGGCACAGTAGAGAGTTTGCAGGGACAAGAAATTATTGCTCTTGGTATGTATGGTAGTTGTTTCTTTATTAAAAAAAAACATACCTTATACAAGTATATAATATGAAATAGAATATATATATATAGCATACTTATTGTGTAGGTGATGGAAGGAATGATAGTCCAGGGCATAGTGCACAGTACTGCACATATTCCATAATGGATAACAGCTCCAAGAAAATAATTTCCATCATCACCATGGATAAAAGAGAGACGGGGAAGAAGAGCACTAATATGGAAAAGGGGTGCTTTTTAAAAGCTATGGAAGACCTAAGAGATAATGGTGTTGTTGTAGCTGAGGTTGTTACCGATGCACATTTGCAAATTGGAGCAGTTATGAGTAAGTGCCACTTTATAAAGATTTCACTTTTGTTACTAAATCACTATGTCCTGTCAGTATTGCAGATACTGAGTTAAGGAGGTGTGCTACACCAGAGAAATTTGATGTAGATGAAAAAAGGAGGATATGTACAATAATATTCTGTAGTTGAAAATTTTCAAATTTACTTTATTTTGTCAAAAAAATACAATTTTAGTTGAAGGTAATCTGAAAAAAATTTAAAACCCCTGCTGGACTCGAACCTGCGACCTACAGTTCAGCAGGTGGTATTCTAACCTACTGAGCTACTCGGCTAGGTATTTAAATGGAAAAGGAAAAAAAGTTAAATATTGCTGATAACTATTTTTTCATCCATGTTTTTAAAGGAAGTCAGCCATTATGACGATGTAGAGTACTACCTTAAGGTTTGGGTTTTTTTTCTTCAGAGAACAGATTCCCAGAAATAAAGCACTCGCATGACATATGGCATGCTGCCAAAAACCTAGGCAAGAAGGTAGTTGCTGCTGGACAGAGTAAGGAATGCCGACCTCTCCTAGAGTGGAGTCGTGACATTATCAACCACTTTTGGCATGCTTGTTCTTTGGCAACTGATGTTGATAGCTTTATGGTATGTTTCTTTTACATTGCAACTAATTGGGGTGGTCCCCCGGATGAGACTGCAAAAACTGAGGCCCCCTCAAAGGCTGTATATGCTGACAGAGGCCTAAATTTTGCAACTCATCGCAGGTGGTGATTTTTTCCTCAAGAACCACACAATAAAAACTAAAATCTGATTAAAATACTAAATTCTCAATATATTTTATTGGATACGCTGTAATTTTTAATTCGATACTACTTCATTTTTCAGAAGTACAGCAGAATTGGAGACGTTCAACAATCTTATTTTAATGTATTGTGGCAAAAGGTTTGCTTTTTCCCCACCTGTTTACAGGGCTAGAAGCCAGTTGGCTGCATTAGATTACAACAACAATGTGGACAGGATGGTGAAAAGAAACTTGGATGGGACAGTGCAGTAAGCATTTTAATTTACTTTATATACGTGTATAAAAGTTCCATTTGATTATTTCCAATTCAAATGATGGGGTGGTTCAAGCTATTTCCTAGTCTTAAGTTGTGTAATGGGCTTCACAAAATTATTTGGTAGCGGGTGTAGTAAATTTTATAATTCATATGTAATATCATACCTCTGATTTTTTTCTATAATAGGCAACACAGAACATTCAACAAAAAAAGTGGCCGCTGGAGTGTAACACCAGTAAAAGTTGAAAAGAGCTACAGACACGTGGACATCATAATGGAAAGAGTGGTGGCTGCCCGTCTGAATGACCAGGAAGGCATGAGTCAGTCTGTAGTGTTTGACATTGATGACCCACGCCGCTTGAGCAGGACCATTGCCCCAATTGATCCAAAGCCAACGACGGAGTTGCTCGAGGAGAAAGTGTCACGGTTTCAAGCAACAGACTAATCGTGAACATTTGCAAATGTAGCTTTGTTAATATTTGTATAATTTAGTATAGTGTGTAAACACGGTCACCTATGCATACTTGATTTTGTTAAACAACCCAGAAGACTGATGTACTGGACTACTGGTGCTTAAAATTGAAATTTCTGATATGATATCCATGACAATGTGCTTATAGGAAAACTGATTTGAAATAATGCTAACAAAAGTTTTAGGAAAATTGTTTGTGTAGTTGAATTTTGATATTTCTAACATCGATATCTTAAATACTATGGATATATCCAAGGGAGTTAGAAGGACAAATTACTTCTTTATGTATAACATCAATGTCTTGCATCCTCGGAAATCTTTTTCTCTTGGCCCCATCAAGTTAGAAATTTGACAACATTTATCAAATGTCTTTGTTTTTACAAAGACATCATGCCATACGTCATATCATAGTCTCAATCAGTCCATTAGAATTCAGGTGTTATCTTGGTTATCAAATAGTCTACAATTTTTAGCATTATCGTGTACATATCATTTTAGTGTATGTTTTTCCCCCCAGATATTGTCATGTTTATTAGCTAGTCTATGATTTTCATGTATTCTCTTAGTGTGTAATTTCTGGAATTACCATGTTTGTCAGACAGTCAGTCCATTACTGGATGAATTCAAATATCCTTATGATCTCAAATTCAATACTATTTTCATATGATACGCATATAACTACGGCTGTGGTACTAAGAGGTTGGACTTCAATCATGCACTTTTCAGCAAAATGAACCACAAGTATCAGTATATTGCAGCTTGTCACAATTGATCACCATGAAGAGAGGAAGTTGCCTATTTGTCAAGATCTTAGTCTCAGTTAATAGGAAAACAGGCAGAATACAGACCGAGCTATTGGGGCTAAG
>NC_079164.1:43848018-43925518 GCF_947568905.1 Ostrea edulis
CCCGAAGCTTAGCGCGAGTTTTCTCTGAGTGTTTGGCATCTGCTCAGCATCGGCATCCGCCGTTACCGGGGACAAGCACCCGTCGTCCCCAGACGAAACCACGCCCGTGTCCAGAGCTCCGAAGAGACTCTATCTAAAGAAGGCCCACCAAACACCAGAGTCGCTACACTGCCACCAATTTGTAACGTGTAGCGGTCACCCAGCCAAGAGCTTACAATAGTGTTCAGTGTAGCTTTTTTGTGTCTTAGAATTAATTATTAATATGATGAAAATTTGTCATATTATTCTGTTGATATACAGCCTAGATAAGCTTCAGTACTAATTTTAAAACCTTAAAAATTGAAATTCCCGCTATCTGGAGAGGCTGCCATGATCAGTCTGATTAAAATCAAACCTCTCACTTCGCTCGATATACGGATAGTCGCTGCGTGGGACTATCCGTATATCGAGCGAAGTGAAAGGTTTGATTTTAATCAGACTGCTGCCATGATGTGGAACTTTTTCGTATTCAAGACCTCAAAATTAAAAAAAAAAATTGACGTCACACCGTCTGTTCCGGTTTTGATGAGATTCTAAGATCATTAAAGATGTACATGTGGTAGATTTTACGAATAAATAGGTTGATACCATCCTGTCAAGCAGTTGATTACATTAATGCGATGGGGAGATGTGGAAAAAGTTGTTGTTTTCGTTTCGAAATTCCTGACCCAACCAAGTCATCTGAAAAGAAAAGACTAAACTGTGGATCCATCATTTGCGTAATGACAAGTTGAGGTTCGAGACATTTGTGTAGAGAAACGTGTACCGTCTGCTTGGTCTGCGACTCGACTGAACGTCTTCGTTTCTTGATCTCTTCTTGTGAAAGAATGGACTCAAATCTATACGGCTCTAAACTTAACTGTTCGTGACTTATGTTTACACTGCTGCTGATGAAATAAACAGAAACTGATGGTGTGACGTCATAAATCAAACTTCAATGGCTGCTCTCTTAGCGGCGGGTAATTTAAAATATATGATACATTAATATTGATTTGATCGTTAAGCAAGTATTTTTGTTGTTAAAGACTGTCATTTACGGTATCAGTACGTAATACTTTATTTATAACAGCAATAATGTGGTTAGGGTTCCCATTAAGTAATGCAATTTAAATATTGAATTATTGTTTACAGTTTAAGCACAAACGAGACAAACACACACTGTCACTAAAACAAAGGAGATTCATTAAACAAAAAAGATATCCAGAAAGAGTTTTAGTAATAAAATAATCAGAAACTCCACATAAATATATACAATAATGAATCTATTTACATTGTTTCTGTTTAAGAGATATGTGCTCATACTTCTTTTCTTTACCTTTATTTGTAAATTTAAATTTTTATACACCTGTATCAATATATAAATGAACAGTATGTATGCGTGATAGCTTTGTAATTGAAAAAGTCTAAATCTACAGCATTATGATTCAATTACATGTAAGGAAAGTCTATCTAATTAGAGAAATGAGCAATAATCTTTGCAAATACAGACTTTGTTTTAGTTACTCTTACGACACCATTACTGTGTTTCACTTAAGACGTTCTCAGTTACGTCTCCATGTGAGTGAAATATTCTCGAGAGGGACGTTAAACAATATTCAATCAATCAATCAACGTTCTCAATACCCTCTTGTCCTCCCCTTTCAAATGTTATTTTCAGATGTTGGTAGGACAAACCAGACAGTGCTATTTTCTTTAACATGTAATTGAACACATTGACAAGGGGTGCAAAGATGACAAGCATTCATCTGTCCTGGATTTATAATAAATTGACTGCATGCATAACGTATTCAACACTAAAACTATACTTTAACAATCTATCACAACTGAGCTTGTAATGAACAAATAAAGATTGCAATGCCTTTACATCTTCTAAAGCAGAGAGTGCATTTCCAAAGAATCCTTCACCAAGGTTTCCAGTTGGTTTGTTTTTCGGCCTGGCAAAACTTCTCTTACGACACTCGAACTATCCACAAAACCTTTGATAGGTAATGAAATATTGCCTGTATTTAAACATGCTTTTATTAAGATGATAAAGTCAAATGCTTTTCCATTTTGGCAAACAAGCAAGGAATTTTGGAATTGTTTTAGCCACTCCACAAAATCCAACAAGAATCTTTGAATAGATTGATTGATTGTATCTTGTTTACCGTTTCTCTCGATATTTTTTCACTCATATGGAGACGTCACCAAGACTGGTGAAGGGCTTCAAATTTAGGCCTATGCTCGGCGCCTACGGCCATTGAGCAGTGAGGGTCTTTAGCGTGCCACAACTGCTGTGACACGGGACATCCGTTTTCAAGGTCATCTCCGAGGACCCGTGACATTCACACCTGATGCCGAGCGTTTGGCAATGGAACTGTAACTACCTGTTTTAATGACTAAGGTCTGTCGTGGCCGGGATTCGAACCCCGGACTTCCGCGTGCGGGACGAACGCTCTAACCGCGGCGGTCTCTTTGAATGGAGATACTATCAACTTTTCTTTTGTGATGAAACATTTCACCACTAACAACGTGTATTCCAGTCACAGATGTTGCACCAGGTTTAACGTCTATAGTAGGCAGAACATACCTGTTAAATGTTTTCTCTTCAAACATAAATGCCATCTGAATAATTGGACACATTTTCAATGTGTATTTGGTATTAATTAAACGCATGAAAAATACAAAATAATAAATTGTGTTCTGCACAAAATTCATCTATTTGGGCTGTATGTTCTTTGAATTATAGAAAAGACGATGTCATTGAAACACTAACTTCTGTATGGCAGCAAAGTTGATGACGACCAAGTTTAATGTTTTTTTTGAAAGGTCAAACAAGGTCAAAAACATTCATTATAATGACAAGAGGAACATGGGTCACATCAATCACCTGAGTTATATTGGCGCATATTTAAAGATTTTCCCCATATATATTCGCATGTAAAACTTTTATCTCTAAAGAGGACCCAACCTACCCCTGGGGGCTATAATTTTTACAAAGTTTAATCTGCACTATAATAAGAAGCTTTCATGCAAATGTAAACTTTTCTAGCCCAGTAGTTTTTAAAAAGATTTTCCCTATATATTTGAATGTAAAACTTTGATCCCATATTCTGGCCCAAACCTACCCCCCGGGGGCCATAATTTTAACAAACTTGAATCTGCACTATGACAGGCTTCCTGTCATAGTGCAGATTCAAGTTTGTTAAAATGTAAATGAAAACTTTTCTAGCCCAGCAGTTGTTGAGAACCAGATTTTCCCTAAATTTTTGTATGTAAAAATTTTGATCCCTAATTGTGGCCCCAAAATAGCCCATGGGAGCCATGATTTTAACAAACGTGAATCTGCACTATGACAGGAAGCTTTCTTGCAAATTTCAGCTTTTCTGGCCAAGTGTTTCTTGAGAAGAATTTTAAATGACCCCACCCTATTTTTGCGATTATCTTCCTTATGAAGGGGGCATGGTCCTTCAGATGAACAAACTTGAAAGCCCTGTATCCAAGGATGCATTTTGCCAAGTTGGGTTGAAATTAGCCAAGTGATTCTGGAGAGGAAGTTGAAAATGTGAAAAGTTTACAGACGAACAACGGGTGATCAGAAATGCTCATTCGAGCT
Organism: Ostrea edulis; assembly: GCF_947568905.1. Lineage (NCBI taxonomy): Eukaryota > Metazoa > Mollusca > Bivalvia > Ostreida > Ostreidae > Ostrea > Ostrea edulis. Next base: position 43,851,653 of record NC_079164.1, read on the forward strand.
TTCGGCTAAGGTGAACTAAAACACACCATTTTGCTTTTGTATATAAAACTAATGCAGCATATAAAGTATATAAAAAGAAAATTTTACTCAAACCAGTGGTTTCCAAGTCAAAATAAAGAAAGGTGTCCGTGGTTTCCAAGTCAAAATAAAGAAAGGTATTTTGGTCATTGGGGTTTACCACTCTGGGTATTGGATGTGTTTTCACGTCTGGAATGTCCTCCGTGCTTTGGTTGTCGTCGATTAAATCAACACCAGACTGATAGGTAGCACCCTCCTTAATTTCTGCAGTCGACACCTGTAATAATACATAAAATCATAATTCGAATCTGATACATGTATAGTACATGCATGAAAGGTGAAGATAATGAACAGTGATCAATTTCATAACTCCCATAAGCAATACAAAATAGATAGTTGGGCAAACACGGACCCCCTGGACACACCAGAGGTGGGATCAGGTGCCTAGGAGGAGTAAGCATCCCCTGTCGACTGGTCACACCCGCCGTGAGCCCTATATCCTGATCAGATAAACGGAGTTATCCGTAGTCAAAATCAGTGTGCTAAGAACGGCCTAACTATAATAACGTACCGGTGAAGACTTGTGAGCTATGTATCTCCCATGTACAACAACTGACGTTAAAATTTTTGCTGACCATTAGAAATATCTTAGTTTAGCATTCTAGACATTGAAAACGGAAAAGAAAATTTGAAAAATTTCAGCTCAATCATGCTCATGCCCCGCCCCCTTAAGGTATCGAACACATGAACATTCGGCTAGTCAAGAAAATATATGACCGAAAATATTCTGCTGTCTATGAAATTCAATAATTCAGAAATATCGGGATTGAAATCTTGAAAAGAGAACCACAAACGGTACATTTCAATATACGCCCGTCGGACAGTGAAATTGATAGTCGACAGGGGATGCTTACTCCTCCTAGTCACCTGATCCCACCTCTGGTGTGTCCAGGGGTCCGTGTTTGTCCAACTATCTATTTTGTATTGCTTGTGGGAGTTATGAGATTGATCACTGTTCGTAATCTTCACCTTTCATACAACACACAATCTGAATAGAAAAACCATAAAGTGGATCATGGTGCACCAATTAAGGTGAAATGTGAATTGATCATGTGTTTCTCTGTGAGGGAGGTTGAGACAAAATTTCAGCTCAATACCTGTGACCATACCGAAAAAAAATCTGGAAAACCGTTTAACCTAATTCTACCCCTGAAATGGGTCATAGTGCACCAATCCAGCTGAAATGCTAACTGCATTTGTATTCTTCCTAGAGGAAGCCTTTGACTATATAGCAGGGCAATATCTTTATCCGTAATGAAAATGCCTGGAAAACTTTCACCTATTTTCAGCCCAAACGTAGGTCAAGGATGAACCAATCCAGCTGAAATGCAAACTGAACTTGTATTCCTCCAAGAGGAAGCCTGTAAATAAATATCAGGGCAATATCTGTATCCAAAACGAAAAAATGCCCAGAAAACTGTTTGACCTACATTTAGTCCTAATGTATGTAGGTTAAGGACAAACCAATCCAGCTAAAATGCAAACTCAACTTGTATTCCTCCAAGCAATAGTCTGGGCAATATCTGTATTCTTAATGAAAAAGCCCGAAAACTGTCCTATATTTTGCCCAACTATAGGTCAAGGACGGACCAATCCAGCTGAAATGCAAACTGAACTTGTATTCCTCCAAGAGAAACCCTGTGAATAAATATCAGGGCCCGGTTTTTCGAAACTCCTCATCCAGAAATCAAAGCGGGCAGATGATCTCTCTGGGAATGATCTGTTTCAGTCTTTGTCTTAATTAAGTTGTGATGATAATTGGTGTGTCGTCGTTACTTTAAATACTACTTTAGGGGTAAGCGAATAAATTTGGCTGAAATCTTAGTTAATTGTGGGTCCACCCTGAATCTTATGCAATACTAATAATTTAAAGCAGAATTCTAACTAATGCACATGGAGGGGGTTGAATATATAGTATACTGTTTAAAAAAAAATCAAACTTTGCTTTATATTTATAGAGGTTAGACCTCATGTGATAGAAGAGTAATTAATTTTTTTTAGCTCACCAGGTTTGGTGATGTAATTTAAAATATCATTCTCAAATACCACTGAGCAAGAAAAGTCGACCAATTTACATGAAAGCTTCTTGAGTACATAATGCAGATTCCAGTAATTGTTCATATCAGATTACAGACCATGATATCTTATAACATATTATCTTCATTTATTATTGAGCCCAAAAAGGGACACTCAGGTGAGCGAGTTACAATTATTCACAAAAAAAATCCATCATAACAATTCATGTATTTTGAATGTAAAATGCTTTCACTCTACCATTGTTATTGTTATTAAACTTTTGGTCAGTGTTGTTTGTTTCCATTCTTTATATGATCATTGATTCCTACAAGAGAGTCGGTAATATAAGCATAATGAAATATTAATCTAAATATTACAGTAATATTATATAGAATATTGACTGCTTATCAACTGCTGATGAACTGCTTGAAAATAGCCAAATCAACTGCTAAGGAGAAGTACTTATCAACTGGCAATTCTTTGAAAACTGTATATTATTGAGTGTAAATGAATTGCCCTTAGCAATACAGAGAATGGCTATAGATATTGTTTAACAACTGCTAATATTGTCATGGTTAACTGTTAACGTTAAGAAACAGCTTAATAACTGCCTTTAACTATGGGTAAGAATACAGGTATAAAGACCTATGTGACAGATCTGACATTTTCTCTACAATTTTCCCCTCTTGTACAATGTTCTCTAATACACGGGAGTTGACCTTACATAAGTTAACTCTAAAACAGTCATGGTAATAAAACTCATCATTTTCTGTTATTAGAAACAATATAGAATGACAGTGAACTATATGTAATATGATATATATTCAGTAATGTTTTGTATGTCCTTAAGCTCTAGTGAAATAGTGTTGTGTCACATAATCCCTTATCCCTTTTCCATCTTGCTGCCCCTGGTAAGGAATCAGCTGGGGCTGATAATCTTCTTCGTCTTGGTCCTCCTCATCTGGCTCACCAAGGCTGATGCAAATGTTGTGCAAAACAGCGCATGCAATTACTATTTTGCATACTCTGTGGGTTTCATGCGAATCTGAAATAGCAACATGACAGCGTATTTTAGAGAGTTTGATCAAGGTCATACTAAAATTCTAATGTTGATAGCACATTCTCATTTGTACATGTACATGTGACTCACTTCTGAGTGAAGGACATGAAACCTTCTTTTGAGGCGTCCAAAAGCTCTTTTAATCTGACTTCTTGTTTGAGCATGAACTCTGTTGAAACGCTCCTGTGCATCATTCTGAGGGTTGGGGTAAGGGGTCAATAAGAAAGGGCGACAGGCATATCCACTGTCCCCAAGGAGAACACCGTTCTCAAAACTCCCACTGTCTCCCTCCTCCATATGTCCTAATCTGTGAATATATTATGGTTTAAACATATATGAATTTATCTATCATTTAAATCTTCACTCTAAAAGGAATACTAAGCATAAATTTTGTGTTATTTTGCTCAGTCCATCCAGATATTTTTTTTTTCTAAATGAATGAGTACTCTTGAAATAGTAATAACACTAGTCTCTTTGCAAGAGTACATGGTGCAGAAACATTAATTATGATAGATAAATGATACCGGATGGGCTGAGATTTTGGCTTGACCATTTCACACTTGCATATAGGCCATATTGAACAATCTTAACTTTACCTGGGATGTTCTAAAAATGTGAGCATCATGCACAGATCCAGGCCAAGAAGCATTAACATTTGTAAACCTTCCTGTAACAAAAATATTCATAATGTTGTAAATTCCTTCATATTTGCTTGTATTACATTTGTAATGAAACAGCATTTCATGAACAGAATACAGAATTAACAATGGGTTATTTTAATGTCTGCTCACATATACAAGTAACTATATGAATTCAAATATATATATGCCAAAAGGTTGAAAATAGCTTAATTATGTGTGTGTGGGTATAGTGTATGGTGATTAGGATATTAAGTAAATTATTATAGTGGTGAAATGTGTTCTACAATAATTCACAACGTTTCACAAAGTACATAAATAACTCATCATCCAGCCCAAATGGACCTGTGTGTGTGTGTGTGTGTGGTGACTCTCACTTTGAATCAACATATGTTTTACAATGTCTATAGATATGAGAGGAGATAACAATTTCAAGAACTGTCATGCAGTTATTGTGAATATGGTGCATATGTATGAGTTTAAGTTTGATTTATCCTTGCCAAATCCTAGGATCCCAATACTTAGAAAAGTTATTACCAGTATGTCTTAAATATCATAACTTAAACTCAGGTGACCTATTGCAATCGGTTGTCGTCCGTCGTCGTGCGTTAACAATTGAACATTTTTAACTTCTCCTTAATAACTACCATTCCAATTCATTTGAAATTTGGTATGAAGCATCATTGGAACAAGGGGGACATTAATTGTGATTTAGGGGACTCCAGCACCCCTGGGGCCTGGCATAAACTACCCAAAATTGACAAATTTTCTAAAATCTTCTTCTCAAGAACCGCATACGTGTAAGGAATAGAACGGGAATTTTTTTTTCTAGACTTCTGAGACCGTGGAAAGTAGTGATACCTTTTCACTAATATTCAGGTGACCGATAAGGCCTGTGGGCCTCCTGTTATAAATGTAATATGATAAATGTTTGATTTTAATTTTTCTTGTATTTATATGATATGTATACAGTGTTTTCCATTCATTTCATTTGAACAGGCCCATTTAGAATTGTAACAGGCCGGGGGGGGGGGTATGGAAATTTTGGAAAATTAGACGCAAAATCCTGCATTCTGAGGCATTTCAGCCGGCAAAATGACCCTTGTTCATATGCCACTTTTTAACCTACAATTTTAAATATATACCAAAGAGTTGAACATTTTTACCTCAGACAAGTTAGTCACAGTGGTGTTAAATACACACCTTTACGATGTTTTGACTGGAAGAAATCATGTAATGTATTCGTTCGACGCTTCATTATTTTTCACTGCCATGTGCTTCTCACGCGCAAGGTGAGAGTTTAAAATATCGTCCAATCAAAATCGCCGTTTCAAAAAGCTCTCGATAAAAACATAAACAAGGAAGAAATATGAAAGATATTTATAGCCAACCAATTGCTACCGCATACATTCTTTGCAAAGATCGATCGTGTAAATCAACATCACTGAAATTGACAACATATTATTTTTTGATTTTTTATATTTCAACCGGCCAGAAAATCGTTTGAAACGGTCAATTTGGCCGACGGCCGGTTCTTAGGGAAAACACTGTGTATAGATTACATATACATAAAATTCTATTGCTGTAAACATTACAGGAAAAAATTATTTTTGGATTGACTAAAATACAAAACACATCTTAACAAGGGCAATAAATCTTTCTCTTTCTTATATCGTTGATAATAAAATAAAAAAAACTGCATTCGTTCATTAAGTTAGATCTACATATCACTCAATTTTAACTGCTATGTATTGCTTGTAGGAGTTATGAGATTGATCACTGTTCGTTATCTTCACCTTGCATGTATAGGTTTATATTCAAAAGTATATCTCGTTGCCGTAGGATGGAGAAGAAAATGTATATGCTAACACACACAAAAATAAAACCCCTAACTTTTTTAATGATGAAGGGTTCCTAAGGTCAAGGCTAAACATTTACCATCATAATCGCAGACTGCTTGCACGTTTATGCTGTGAAACCTCTTTCTATTAACATAGGCGTTTTCGTCTGAGTTAGGCGCAATCATTCTGACATGGGTTCCATCGATACAGCCGATAACACTGGGAAAGCCGGTCTGCTGGTAAAAGCCGGCCTTTATTGATGCCCTACCCATGCTTGTTGTCCATGTTATAAACTGTCCTGCCCGATTGACAAGGGCATCAGTGACATCTTTCACAGCCTTAGAGACTGTGCTCTTCTCAAATCCTTCAGAGTGTATCAAAGGTACGAATATTAAAGCTTTTGTAAAATCATTTAATCATACTTATTTAACACGACACAAGTTTCCGATTCCCACGTAGCGAAAACCACGCAAAATGGTTTAATTACAATGTATATTTCTAAAGTTTTGAAAAATAATATAAACGTACCTAATGTGTCCCCAATTACTTGCAAGAAACTACCGCTGGCATAGAATCTCAGCGCAATCAGAATTTGTTGCACTACGGTCAGGACATGGCTTCGCTTGGTTGACCTCTCCAAGTCGAATGTCAACAGATTTGTTAAAAATTCGACCCCTCCTCGGCTGAAACGGTAGCACTTTCTTAATTCTTCGTCTGACCAATCCTTTAGTGGGTCAACTGATGCTCTGTATCGCCTCTTCTTTGTCTGAGGTGGACGCAGAGATAACCGAGCGGCCATATTTAATATGTGTATTAACCACTGTGTTAACTTTTAACACAGGTACTGAAGGTGGATTAAAGTTAACACAGAGTTAACGCAGTGTTAATGCAAACTCGCTTTTGAAAAACAGTTAATCACATGGTTAACTTTAACACAGAAGTTAACACTGTGTTAAAGTTAACCAGCTTTCGAAAAACCGGGCCCAGGGCTTTATCTGTATCTGCAATGAAAAAAGGGTCGGAAAACTGTTTGACCTATTTTAGCCCAAAGGTAGGTCAAGGGTGGACCAATCCACCTGAAATGCAAACTGAACTGGTATTCCTCCAAGAGGAAACATGTGATTAAATTTCAGCGCAATATCTGTATATTCGTAATGCAATCAAGCCCAGGGAAACTGTTGTACCTATTGTAGTCCAAAAGTAGGTCAAGGATTGACCAATCCAGCTGAAATACAAACTGAATTTGTATTCCTCCAAGAGGAAGCCTGTGACTAAATTTCAGATCAATATTTGTACTCATAATGAAACAAGAGGCTCATGGGCCATATCGCTCGCCTGCGTCACCTTGGTCTATATCTAAAGATTTTCCATATATATTCGCACGTACAAATTTGGTCCCTACTGTGGCCCCACCCCACCCCAGTTCGCCATGATTTTTACAAACTTGAATCTGCGCTATATCAGGAAGCTTTCAAGTAAACATAAACTTCTTTGGTCCAATGAATCTTGAGAAGACCGGCAGTGGTGACGTCTCCATATGAGTGAAATATTCTCGAGAGGGACGTTAAACAATATTCAATCAATCAATTAAAACTTTTCTCTAAATATTAGTATGTAAACCTTTGATCCCCTATTGTGGCCCCATCCTACCCCTCTTGTCATGATTTTAAGAAACTTCAATCTGCACTATGTCAGGAAGCTTTCATGTAAAGTTTCCTGTCCCAGTGATTCTTCATTAGAAGATTGTTAATGATTTTCTCGATCTATTTGTATGTCAAACTATGATCCCCTATTGTGGTCCCATCCTATCCCCGGGGCCATAATTTTTCTTCACTATGTCCGGAAATTTTTCTTACCCAGTGATGCTTGAACAGATTTTTAAATATTTACCTATATATTTCTAAGTAAAACTTTGATCCCCTTTTGTGGTCCCATCCTACCTCAGGAGTCATTATTTTCGCGAACTTGAATCTGCACTATGTCAGGAAGCTTTCATGTGAATTTCAGCTTCTCTGGCGCAGTAGTTCTTGAGAAGAATTTTAGATGAACCCAACCTATTTTTACATTTTTGTAATTATCTCCCTTTTAAAGGAGGCATGGCCCTTCATTTAAACAAACTTGAAATTCCTTTACCCAAGGTTGTGTTGTGCCAAGTTTGGTTTAAATTGGCCCAGTGGTTCTGAAGAAGAAGATGAAAATGTTAAAAGTTTACACCGATGACGGACAAATTTTTATCAGAAAAGCTCACTTGTGTCTTCAGCTCATTTGAGCTTAAATTTGTTTTTTAAAAAGCCCGCAAAACTTTTTTACCTACATTTAGTCCTAATATAGGTTACGGACGGACAGGCCAATCTAGCTGAAATGCAAACTGAACTTGTATTCCCCAGAGAGGAAGCTTATGCCATGTTTAAATTTCAGGGCAATATCTGTATCTGTAACGAAAGAAGTCCGGAAAACTGTTTAACCCACTTAAAGCCCTAAAGTAGGTCAAGGACGGACCAATCCAGCTGAAATGCAAACTCACTCTAACTCTTCTTGGGGGAGAAATTGTGACCAAATTTCAAAGTCGTATATGTATCTGTCATGGGGAAAAGTCCGGAAAACATGACATCGGACGGACGAACAGACAGTCAGACAGACGCACGAACAGCGCCATAACATAATACGTTCCATCCAATGACGGGTGTATAAAAATGCGATATCGATATACTTTTTTCTTTTTAAGTCACCTGAGTAAACTCAGGTGACCTATTGCAATTGGTTGTCGTGCGTTAACAATTGAACATTTTTAACTTTTCTTCTTAATAACTACCATTCCAATTCTTTTCAAATTTGGTATGAAGCATCATTAGGACAAGGGGGACATCAATTGTAAATTTCAGGATTTAATCACCCCTAGGGGCGGGGCAACAACTGCCCAAAATTTACCAATTTTCTTCTGTAGAATCGCACACGTGTAAGAAAAACTAAATGCATAGTGATGTAGAGCAGGAATGCCTCTACCAAAATTGTAAATTTCATGATCCCCGGGGTAGGGGTTCTGACCCCAGGGTGGGACCAAACTTTGTATATAGTTTTTATGTGTAAAACACTTAAATAACATCTTCTTTAGTGCTGTTGATACTAAATAGAAACTGAATAGATATTTAGAAAGAACAGGTAGTCTTTTACCAAAAATGTAAATTTGATGATCCCAGGGGTAGGGAATTTGGTATCGGGATGGGGCCAAAATGGTCAGTAATTAAATGTCTGAACAATAGACATTTTTAATTTCTTCTTAATAACTATCATTCCAATTCTTTTCAAATTTGGTATGAAACATATTTGGAACAAGGGGAATATAATTTGTAAATTTTGGGGATTCCTGCACCCCTGGGACCTAGGGGCGGGGTAAAAACTAAACAAAAATTGACGAATTTTCAAAACTCTTCTTCTCTAGAAACGCACACATGTAACAAAAACTAAATGCATAGTGATGTAGAGCATGGGACCAAACTTAGTATATAGTATTTATGTGTAAGTTTGCTGATATTGTATAAAATCTAAATGCATGCTTAAGAATAGCAGAAAAGAATGCACAAAAATGGTGAATTTCACAACCCAGGGTTATGACTCTATGATTGGTCCAAATAGTCATATGTTTTGATGTTTTAATGTTAATACACCTATTATTTAAAGCCCTTCATCAGTGTATGCACTTTTGAGGGCAGTGAAGTTTTAAGAACACATCTTGCTTTATACTGTTGCTGAACATTAGAATTGAGCTTAGATATTCAGAACAAGAATTTTTTTTCTAGATTTCATAGCCCTTGGGAGTAGTGATAATTTTTCACTAGTATTCAGGTGACCGATAAGGCCTGTGGGCCTCTTGTTTAATCTTATATCTTATCCTGGACGAGCAGCCAATTCTGTTATGGGTCAGAATTACCCCTGATAATACAGCAGCAGAATTTACTAACAAAGGCAATCAAACAATGAATAAGATTTATTTACAATAATTATTAATGATTGAAAGAAAATTTTAACAATAGCAAAATACTAACTCACGGTAGTTGAATAATAGATATCAAAATCCGTGCCGAACTTAATATACACACAAAATAGTAAATTCCAAAATCCTAGTTCTCAGTTATAATCCAAAAAGTGCTTGTCTAACCAGAGCTTTTCTAAATCAGAATTTTTAATTGTATTTATAATAAGAGAATTTTCTTGTACAATCTCGAAAGAAAATGATGCAACCATTACGTCATCTTTCTACTAAAGAAAGTACATATGAGCTCTAGAATAATCTATGTCACACGTATCAATGAAGTGCAAGTAGTACACAACAAAAAATAAACACGAAGCTCTAGAACAATCTAAGTCACGGGTGTCAATGGAGTGCAAGTAGTACACAACACGATACAGTGTTTCACAAGTTACAAATCGTAGTAAAACGGTCACAAATTGTAAGTCTAGGACTTAGATGTTTAGCAAAACATACGTCAGCTATATAATATACTGTTACCATGACAATATACTACATGTATAATGTTGTCTGATGTCTCCTATAGTTACCTTGACTACTACACGTAACATGTATGTCTTTGACGATGTATATACTGTATGACTACTGCATGCAACATGTATGGATATCTCTATTACAGTTACTATGACTACTACATTTAACATGAACGAGTGAAGATAACGAACGGTGATCAATCTCATAAATCCTATAAAAGTTACAAAATTAAAAGCACAATCACAGGTTCCTGGACATACCAGAGTGGGATCAGGTACCTAAGAGGAGTAAGCATTCCCTGTCGATCGGTCACACCCGCCGTAAGCCCTTTATCTTGCTCAGGTAAACGGAGTAATCCGTGGGTAAAATCAATATGTTAAGAGCAGCCTAACAATTGGCGTGGAACATAGAAAACAAACATGATGATGTCTAATACAGCAGTGTTTGAAACAACCGACCGACCGAGACCCATAAATTTTGGCACGGGCGAAGAAATTTCTTGGTATAGACGCCCTACCGGACGTGTTAAAGTTTCCGCAAAATAAAATTTAGATGAATCATTAAATTCATTATCGTACCGGTAACAAAGTAAACATACCTCGTCAATATAGTACTTACGGATTTCGCGCTTCTGCGCATAAAGTTGTATATGTGCCCCGAATGAAACTGTCGTACGTACATATATACATGTACAACAAAATAAAAGAACATCTGCACGATTTTGTTAAATCGTTAAAGATTGAGGAAATGGGAAGAAAAACATATGTACACGAATTATACACATAGCAAATCTGTCGTCTTAACCTCTATATCGGAATCACTAAATATTGGCATATTATACGATGATTCATTGCTTATATATAAATAATATAAAGGAAAAAGTATGAAACCTCAAGTAAAATGAACTTATCTATTTCTTCTTTGATTCACATTTTCCATATTCGAGGCTTCGCCTCGCCCAATAAGGATTTTCATTTCACACCCTGGATGACTCCGTATTACGTCCCAAACTGACTGTATAATTAATAATATTTTTATCTTAACTCTCGCCTGGGCCCACTTGAATAATAAACAGACACCGTGTATATAAGACTCTTGCTAGTACTTGGTAGATTCTGAAGGGTGTGATAAAATTTCAGATACACACTGGCCAGTATTTGTACTATATGAGAATGGATTTTAAATATACATTGACGTACAGTTCTTTATAATAAACCCATGTTGATCCACAGGCCTTGGGGCATGTGTCATTCAACCCCAACTCCATCTTATCTCTTTTTTCTGATCTGGGATCACCACACATATATTTTCTTTTTACTTATGTTTTTGTAAATATACATTAAAGATTTTCGTCTCTGTTATGTATTAGTAAGAGTCTCGTTATTAGTAAATTCTATTTTTTTTAAAATATACAAATCACTGAAATTTGATTTCTGCTAATTAAAATTTGTAACAGAGACGAAAAATACATTTTAGATCATCCTTAATGTATATTTACAATTCATAAGCAAGAAAAAAGTGTATAGATCCCAGATCAGAAAGGTTAGGGAGCGTGTTGCATGATCCATGCCCCAAATGCCTATGTATATATTAAAATACCCCTATTGTAACCCCACCATGTGCGACTTCTGGTGAAATATCGAGCCCGAAACATACGAATTACAATTAAGTGATAAATTTTCTTTAGAAAAATTGTGACGCGCGGGTACGCCGAATACAACAAGCCAGCCAAGTCGACCTTTACAGTAAAAATCGAAGTCGCGACTGATCAGAACCAGAAATTACGGTTACCCACAGGCGTTTTTCAGAAAAGGTTGATTTTTAAATCCATATGCATTAGTATGAAACGGTGGATTGTGATGATGAGTCCCATTTTTCGGGAATTTCTAGTTCATATAAATTAACCTTTAACAAACTGGTGGCCTCCTCAGAATGTCATTATATTCTCTCAACCAATTCGATACGCTAGAGCTTGTTCTGCGTATGGTCAGTTTTTAAATCGAGGCAAGCTACTGACAAACAAGTTGATGGTACTGGGGTTTCAACAGTTTATATTGAAGTCAGCATTCCGCAAATTCTATGGTAGCTATAACGATCTAGTTCGTCACTGCAACCTATCATTGGGTCAAATGCTGTCTGACGTGTTCCATACCGATTGATAGGCTATTCTTGGCACACTGATTTTGACTACGAATAACTCCGTATACCTGATTAGGATATAGGGGTCAAGGCTGGTGTGACCGGTCGACAGGGGATTCTTACTCCTCCTAGGCACGTGATCACACCTCTGGTGTGTCCAGGGGTCCATGTTTGCCCAACTATCTATTTCGTATTGCTTATGCAAGGTGAAGATAACGAACAGTGATCAATCTCATAACTCCTACAAGCAATACAAAGTAGATAGGAGTTATGAGATTGATCACTGTTCGTTATCTTCGCCTTTCATTCAATACCTTCCGTTCCCATCCGCATTTTAGCAACACCCAGAATTTGTGAAATATCACCTGATTTTAAAACAAAATACAAATTAATGATTATGATACGCGAATATTAAAAAAATTATATGAAACACAATAACCCCAACTAAAATCTTTTCTAACCTTTTACCCAGATAAATTACTGAAGTTTTAAATTTGAGTTACAGATTATCATTTCGCGGTAAGCCACATTTCCCAATAATATTATGTTTGTCAGCATGTTGTTTCACGCTCCATTTGAGAATGTTTTAGACATATAGAGACGTCATCAGCTTTAGGTAATATACCACAAATTCTAACCTATACAATCCCGTAAGGATCCAGGTTAGAATAGGTCCTCAGTATCCCTTGCTTGTCGTAAGAGGCGACTAAATGAGGTGGTCCTTCGGATGAAACCGCAAAAACCGAGGCCCCGTGTCACAGCAAGTGTGTCACGATAAAGAACCCTCCTGTTCAAAGGCCGTAAGCGACAAACATTGGTCCAACTTTTGCAACCCTTCACCGGCAATAGTGAAGTCTTCTTTAAGCGTGAAACAGGACCTTTGTCATAAATAGTCGTGTAAATTAGAACCTTTAAGGATACAGTATAATGAACTAATTATTGGACAGGGTCCATGTAATTGAACAAATAAAGGAATATTGATTGATTAAATATTGTTTAACGTCCCTCTCGAGAATCTTTCACTCATATGGAGACGTCACCACTGCCGGTGACGGGCCGCAAAATTTAGGCCTATGCTCGGCGCTTTTGGCCTTTGAGCAGCGAGGGATCTTTATCGTCCCACACCTGCTGTGACACGGGACCTCGGTTTTTGCGGTCTCATCCGAAGGACCGCCCCATTTAGTCGCCTCTTACGACAAGCAAGGGGTACTGAGAACTAATTCTAACCCGGATCCCCACGGGAAATGAAGGAATATCTCCCAATGACCATTTGTTATTTATTATAATATAGTTTGAGTTCCAAATGATACAAAAATAAACACACCAAGACAGCCATTCAAAAATATATGGGTGTGCAGAAAGAAAGCTGTGTCAATCAATTCATAAAGGAAATATGACACCCATGCTAACCCTGCGATAATGGACACTATGAAGTATACCTTAAGACGTTTGTTATGTTGAGGATTTAAAACGACACTGTGTCGTTTGAGACAAGTCATTGCTCCGTATAGAAAACTATTTATAATCACTACCAGGACCACGGGCAGCAGTAACGTGAAAGTCTTCAGAAGACCATCAGCAACAAAGCAGGTAGTTCTGGAGTAGCCCACACTGGAACCATCGCTTAAATGATAACTGATCTGTACATGTATTGTTACTATCACTGCACACAATGTCAAACTGATTATAAGATATGTCATGAATTTCAGTATGTTTGCTACGAGAAATGGTTTTCAAACCCGTATATTTCGTAAAGAATAGCTCAAGACAAGATATGCACATCCAGCATACGACCATCAGCCATAGGCAATGAGACAATATTCCAAACAACATGCACAGTGGATAATGATTATTAAGGAACCTGGAGACAGTGTTAAATGTATTGGTCATGAAAAGAGACAAAAACAGTGTTAGGGTTATCATCTTCTGTAGATTTGCGGTCTCGTGGGTCTTCACTGAAACTATGAAAGCAAGAAAGCAACCAAGAGAAGAGGCATATAACCAAGAAATCAGTTTCCTGTAAATATGTGTCACTTAATATTCGTGTCTTATTATCAACTATTTCCAGGTAAAGGTCTAAGCAAATAGCTACATCATTTTGTTCGTCAATTTCAGCAAGGTAACTTTTGAAACAGACATTATATTCAAGAATACAAATCTCAAAATCACTGTAATTTAAATGATAAATCATAGGAAGATAAACTTTTGGACAGTGTTGCCAGTGTGCTACCTTACTAAAAGAATACCGGGGAAAACAAAGAATAATGTATAGCACGATCAAAGCGAAAGGTATCTTGGAACAATCTAACAATTTTGTTAAAGTCATTGAACCTTATTCGGTGTTTCGAATCATTGGTGCCACTTCTGATGATGTCACTAAGGAATGTTGTCAAATAATTAGACACAACCATTATATTTTCAGCTCTACGGTGACGAAACGCGGAGACAACGGGAATACATAATACATTAGATCGTGTAAGGAAAGGTTGAGCATATTTCACGACTACTTGCTCCACGCGCATCTCGTAGCTGAAAATGGCGACGTTACATATCGCAAAACTCCCAAGGAAACCTACAGAAATGTCTTTAGTTATTGTGCGTTGACATTTTGATCCTATTTGGACGTACTGAGAATTACAATGGATAGGTAGACATCTTTTCTGAAAAGGAAATTGAAAAAAACAATTAAATAAACGAACACTAATTTTCATGGGAATCTAAGTCTCTTGGTACATGCGCGAGCATATTAGTATATTACCAATGAATTCATGTCATACACAGTACATAAAGGTGAGTTACAACAAAATAATTAAACACGTTACGAGACATCTTTTCTCAGTCACGACATGATGACATTACCACACATACCCCAAATAATTGTTTTTCGAAACGAACAACTACCGTTGAGATAGTAAACTAAAAGTTTTAGGAGTAAAAAAGCAGCGTGGAGTCTCTTATTCATTGATCAGTTAATACGTAGAACATGTAAAGTTATTTTACTACGACTACACTTGGTTATTACGTTGCATACATCGGTACTTGATTTTAACTTATCTATAAATTAAACATTATTATCATAAACAAAACGTTGAAGATAACGAATAGACTAGTGTTCAATCTCATAACTCATACATGTATAAAGAATACATTATTAAGAGTTGGGCAAACACGGACCTCTGGACATACTAGAGGTGGGATCAGGAGTAAACATTTTCTGTCGACCGGGCACACCCTCTGTGAGCCTGATATCTTGATCAGATAAATGGAGCAATCCGTAGTCAAACACAGTGTGTAAAGAACGGCCTAACACTTGGTATGAAACACATCAGACAGCATTTGACCCAGTGAAAGGTTGTATTGGCAAATTATATCGTTATAACGGCCATCGAATTTGTGAAATGCAACGTGTTTGTCAGTAGCTTGTCTCTATTTAAAAATGATCATACGCAGAACAAGCTCATGTGTATCGAATTGGTTGAGAGACATAAACACTATATGCAGGTGATAATTAATGGAATATTGCTACATAAATATGGGAAGTTGACGATGTGAAGTCGAAATCACCCCGTTTGTCATGACCTTGTGTTGTTAGTTTGCCGTTAACATATATGATCAATGAAATATATTGGTACGAAGCAGATCTGAAAGACAAGTAAATTTATTTCGAGTTCACTGGGATATACACAACAATTTACCAAGATCATGTTACACATTAAATTCAAGATAACGAAATAGTGAAGAAAATGCAAAGAAATATATTTGAAAGGACAACAGACGGAGTTTTGCCTGTATTAATTATTCCCTTGAAATGGGAGTATAGATACCAGGGGTTAGAGTTACGTACCAGAATCGGACTGTACACCTCTTCAGGACGGCATTCCTTGTCAATTGTGTAATCAGACAGTATTTCAAGTGCTTCAAAGTTCATCGATGAAAAGGATATTCCAAAAGTTTCGCTAGAATACAACGAAATTTGTTCATTCCCCAAATAAGCATTGCCTGCAACATGTAGTGTGAGGTCAGGCTCATATGCATTGCACAAACCGCAGTATATGTTTTATATAAATATTCACATGGAACACGATAGGGAACTCTTTGGGGCAATTTCTCACATGCCCAAAGTAATCGTTCATCGTGCATCTTCCACAATCCAGTTATATTGCATTTTGATACGGTAGGTTTCTGACACACAAACGTTTCATGTAAAAATAGTGGAGGAATATAAACTATCATCATTCTCTTTTCGTAAGCAGCAAAGAACGGACCATTTTCCATTGCTTTTCTATCATCCATGTCTTTCATGGTTATTCTTTTCCACGGAAACTGTTCAGTTCGCAATTCTCCAAAGCACTCTGCACAAATAATACTTATTTTGGTAAGTGTCATTTGATCTGGTCGAAATTACAGGTGTAAATAATTCTTCCTGTTTCCGCTGTTCAGCTGGTAAGAATCTTTTGCATTTTCGTCATAATGTATTTTTAGGATATCCATCGGGACAATTTGCTACCATCAAGTACTCCTTTTTGGGTATATTTACTTGGTTATCACGTATATCAAGCACTTTCCCTAACTGAGTACTCAAACATGAATACTGAGTTGGTTTTCTGGGATTTTCCCCTTTCTGATCTAAATCATGAGATAGGTGTCTAGAGATACAGCAGTCCGCTTTTTTCTCGCAATCGGGACTACAACTACATCTTTGACAAAGTCCATTTTGTCCTTCAAACGGGAATGAATAGTTACGGTAGAATTCTCCTTCATCATAACACAAAGGTATATTGTACATTTGGTCAAAAAGTCATGAAACTACTTATGAGAAATTTCGCTACGTCATCGTGAATAGATTGAGTATAGTTCTGGACGCGTTTTTTTTGTGAATGAAAAATCTGTCATTCAAATTCTCTTTTCTTACATGCAGTGTTACGTTGTGCGTTGGCTGTGTTCGGATTGGATAGAAGTCTTGTCCCGATGCCCCATACCTCATAAAGATTATCTTATTTTTAAAAAAAACAAGATTGTTCCGTAAACATTATGCCCGATCATAATTTTATGACAGCAAACACTGTAAATTGTTAAATGGCAACATAATCTTAGATTGGTTGATTGAGGTTTTACGCCGTTTGGCAATATTTCAGCCATTTTGCTGCGGTTAACTAATTGAATTATGTTTGGTTGTGAGTGTTTGAGTTTCCCTCACAGCCCCTAGTGAGCCTACTCTTTTTCAAACATCAAGGAAACGATCGTTTGTGTACCAAGGGAATTGTGATCCTTGACACGGGACATCGTTTAACGTCCCATCCGATGGACATAAAAGTTATTTTAAACAGTTTTCAAATTTTTCTGTAAAAGCTGTATTCTTGTAAATATTGTATAATATAATCATTGTCGATATTTGTAAAAAGTTCTTTCATTGATTGCACACTATTAAAAAGTATATTTCGTATGGGCGTAAAATCACTACATTCTAAAAGAATGTGATGTATAGTTAATGGACAGTCACAAGATATGCATAATCTAAGGTATTCAAACATATTCTAAAACAATACTTAACAAGAGGCCCACAGGCCTTATCGGTCACCTGAATACTAGTGAAAAAGTATCACTACTTCCATGGGCTATGAAATCTAGAAAAAAATTCCTGTTCTGAATATCTAAGCTAAATTCTAATGTTCAGCAATAGTATAAAACAAGATGTGTTCTTAAAACTTCACTGCCCTCAAAAGTGCATACACTGATAAAAGGCTTTAAAATAGGTGTATTAACACTAAAACATCAAAAGATATGACTATAATTTGGACTCATCTTAAGGTCATAACCCTGGGTTGTGAAATTCACCATTTTTTGTACATGCTTTTCCTAAGTATGCATTTAGATTTTATACAGTATCAGCAAACTTACATATAAATACTATATACTAAGTTTGGCCCCACCCTGGGGTCAAAACCCTTACTCTGGGGAAAATCAAATTTACAATTTTGGTAAAACACTACCTGCTCTATCCTTTAGTTTCAATTTACATGTATCAAAAGCACTAAAGAAAATGTTATTAAAGTGTTTTACACATAAACACTATATAACAAGTTTGACCCCGCCCTGGGGTCAGAAACCCTATCCCGGGGATCATGAAATTTACAATTTTGGTAGAGGCCTTCCTGCTCATCATTACTATGCATTTAGTTTGTGTGTGGTTCTTTAGAAGAAGAGTTTTCAAAATTTGTAATTTTGGCAGTTTTTGCCCTGTCCCTAAGGCCCCAGGATGCAGGAATCCTGAAATTTACAATTCATGTTCCCCTTGTTCCAAATATGTTTCATACCAAATTTGAAAAGAATTGGAAGGATACTTATCAAGAAGTTAAAAATGTCTATTGTTCACACACTTAATAACTGACCATTTTTGCCCCACCCTGATACCAAAACCCCTACCCCTGGAATAATCAAATTTACAATTTTGGTAAAGGACTACCTGTTATTTCTAAATATCTATTTACTTTCAATTTAGTATCAATAGCATTAAAGAAGATGTAATTTAAGTGTTTACACATAAACACTATATAACAAGTTTGGCCCCGCCCTGGGGACAGAACCCCTGAATTTCATAACTCAGGTTTCCCTTCCCCTACAGATCCTACACACTATTTAATCAAAATTGGTCAAGTATGAAGCAAATGTTAACGCACGACGGATGACATCCGACGACGGACGAAAACGGATGACAATACGTCACCTGAGTAACTCGGGTGATCTAATAAAATCTATAATATCAGAAATTCCTAATGTTCCACGAAGTGATTTAATCATACTTTAAGCTGTTGTCAACAGCACGATATCAGACACTGTACATAGACTGGAAGCTTTGTGAAAATGATGGGTTCGGAATGATGAGATGACACAGTTTGCTGAGAGTGAAGTAGTGGCGGCGGCAGAATAACTCATATTTCTTATGTTATTCAATTTACACCAGCTGCTGTTTTTGGTAAGAGATAGATTGTAATTTCCGTGGATGAAAGGTTCAACTCATTTTCGCAGGATAAAAAAGTAAATAAATACTTAATACATTTCTTCAATCAAGACGTAAAAATTCCTTAATAACCTACCTGATAAACGTTATGATAAAGTTGCATACATACCCAGGTTGCACTTGCCAAAATGTGAAAAATGAATTTTGACATGATTCTTCCTTCCTTTCCTCAAAAGATTTGAGTTTTTCCAAAAAGATTTTGATAGATATATAGACTGCTAACCGTCATTCGATGCAGGGGTCTTATTTTGATAGATATATAGACTGCTAACCGTCATTCGATGCAGGGGTCTTGCTATAGATAACTGAAACTGAAGTATTGCTATTCGCCTCTATAATATCTTATAGTTTTGCGCGGACTCATGGTGTGTATAATGTACAAGTACATTAATAATCACAAGTAGGATTATCCAATAGAGGGAGTAAGCACCTGTAGGATTTTCCAATAGAATGCGAATTATACATTAATAATCACCTGTAGAATTATCCAATACGTATTTTGTATTTTTTAGGCCATTGCTGCAGCTAAATGTGCACTATCTATATTCTGGTACAGCAATTTTAAAACACATTCAGTCAAAATTATTTCTCAGTAATGTAAAAACTTCATGTACGGACGGGTTTAGAAGAGTTAACCACCATAATCACATGTACAGACTTTACAATGCCTAAATATAGGTCATCTTGTTCGTCGTCCTCTCTCATATGTATAGTCCAGCTTGACATATCATTACTAGAGATGTTTATATATTTGAAAATGAGGACCCGAAATCACTTATTTATTTTAAAAGTCCTAACATCAGAGAACCCCGGTCTTTCAATTGGCTACAGAACTTCATTTCTATTATGAAAAGGTGACGATAACGAACAGTGAGTGATCAATCTCATAACTTCCATAAGCAATATAATGTAGAAAGTTGAGCAAATTCTGGTGAGTCCAGGGGTCCGTGTTTGCCCCACTCTCTATTTTGTATTGCTTATAGGAGTTATGAGATTGATCACTGTTCGTTATCTTCACCTTTCATATACCAGAGGTGGGATCAGGTGCCTAGTAGTAAGCAATTCCCCTGTCTATCACACCCGCCTTGAACCCTACATGTATATCTTGATCAGGTAAACGGAGTATCTGTCAAAGATTATGCCTGACAGTAGGCTAAATATGATAAAGAACTTGATACCTTGTCGAGTGGATAAAAAGTATTAAGGTAGCGACGGATAACAATCACGTGATCAGTAAAAATTGTGTATTTTCACGTGAATTTATTTTCCAGAATTCCTTACTCCGTCATAAAGTAGTCGAAAAACAAAAAGGGGTTCCGAAAGTGTTTTGTTGCTGTGACTGACTCGCCTAGCCTGGTACCCGAGGCCTTCCGATGTTCAAAGATAATTTTTAACATGATGAGGATTAATTATGCCCCATGTCTATCCCAGATTATTTAGGCAATGATATTAATTCATTTGTGTGTTCAGAAAGAAAGGTATATCTGTTTTATGATAAAAATTTGAGCCAAAGAAAAAATATCAATCTTTACAAAATGAATATGACTATCCAATTGGTTACCAGATTAGTTTATAAGATAGATACCTCTCCACTGTCCTGTTCAACAGAAGAATGGTACATAATGACACGTGGGTCACCATTGTCTGCCTTAATATATTCCCTCAAGATGCTGTGTGCCAACTCATATCCATATCAAATCCAATGCATTGAACCACTGCAGTAAACAATAGTTAAAGGACATTCATTTAGCTTTGTCTTCACCTCATTAAAAATTGCCTCAAATACAAATCTGTGATTCTTTGGCAGCAAAAGAATATGGTGGCCTTTCCTCCACACAAATATCAATATTGTCTGGCATTGGTTTTTCAACAAACACTTTACTGTCTTTCATTTTTAAGTTTTTAATAAATTCCAGCTGACTGCTTTTTGACAGTGTTGCAGACAATACAAGTATTTTTGCTTTGCTAATCACAGCACGAAGTTCACTCAATCTTTTGTAGTCAGTTCGGAACTCCTCTCCCCACTCTATAACACAGTGAGCTTCATCAATAATAATGAAAGTGACATCATTTTGGGGGGAAAAACCGGAAGAAGCTTGTTTATTTCTGGATTTCCTATCAGAAATTCAGGATGACAGTAAATGAAAGGAAATTTGCCCTTTTTCACTTTGTCTAAGTCCTCCACATTCATGTGTTTTTGAAGAAAAATTGCCAGATCACAGAGCTTTTTCAGTTGTTGCTAAATTATCACATTCACGGGTTCAATAACCAATACACATGCATTGGGATTGACAAAAGGTATTATTTCATAAATGAGACTCTTTCCAAATCCTGTAGGAAATGCAGCTATAACATCATGGCCTCTGAGAATAGCTTCAAGGGCATTTAACTGGGCTGGCTTTAATGACGAAATTTCCACACCAAGTTTGCTGTTATAGCTTAATAGAGCCTCGGTAATGTTGATCTCCTGAATAACAAGATAAACATCTAAAGCATTATATTTCTTAATTTCATTTACAATAACACTCAACTGAAGAAATCAGGAATTTTAAGATTCTTTAGTGTATCAGGATTAGCAAATAATACATGCACCGATATATTATTCTGGACAATGAAAGATACATGTTACAAGTATATTTTAACAGTGATATACATAAAGTATAAAAAGTTACTGTGAAATTTATCATTACAGAAGTCAATTACTTATGACTGCTAAAAATTATGCAAACTTTATCTTAGAATGATGTTCAATGGGCCTTTGCCAATTATTGTAATTGTGCCAATAAATATTTGTATTGTATTAAAACAGCACCAGGGTTTGAATAAAAAAAAATATCAATTACATTCGCTAACAAATATATGATTGCTATTGCTACAAGCAAGTATCACTACAAATGTTTCACCTAATAATAAATAAACAAAGATTTAGAGGTAATCATCTTCTTCAGAATTATGCTCACACTCATCATTCTCTTCCACTGCAACAGTTTGACCACGTGTTAACCTCCTGATGATATGGTTAATCCAGTTCTTCATCATTGGAATATCCTCAGTGCTAACTGGGGTTGAATGGAGAGAAGAGAAGCCTTGGCACTTGCGCCCGGGAGAATATCTGAATGGTCGTATTTTCCTCAGTTCTCTGCTGATGATGGTCTGATCATTCACCGGGATGGTCTGAGAATGACAGCCACTTTTGGGTTTTATTTGCAAGCTACTGTCTACTTGGGAACATATTTTTGCAATGTCATCAGCTGATGTGGTAGCTCGGGATATATATTTTTCAGTTTTATTGGCACCTAGGCTTTTGATCAGGCTTTTCTGGTTGTACACAGTGTCCCTGAACTAAATCGCTCTCCATGAGTGTTCACAAACGATCCCTTCAAAACGCGCAAACTTTGTAGGGGAGACAACAGGTACTCTGTTTGAAGTACATCATTGATGTTTTCCACCAAGTACTTACTCAATTTGAAATGGGAATAAAAGAAGGGAAGAGCATATTTGTAGTTTAGTACTGCCCTGTGTACGTCCCCCTCTTTGGCTGTATCATGCATTTCTAGTGCGTGTAGATACCAGTGACAGAGAAGAATGCAATAGTTGTACACCTCATCCTCTTCTCCACAGCATACACCAGATGAGCTGTAAACTTCACGCACGTTTACGTAGATGTGATCGACGAGTGTGCTTGAATCTTTTGTTACTCTAATGGGTTTCGTAATAGTTTGCTCTAAGCCAAATGTTTCCATGGATCGTTTGAAGTTTAATGTTTTCAGTTGGTCAATATTGAAGTCACCCATTATTACACGTTCGTGACCACTACTCGTTATATCTTCGATATACTCCTCAAAATTTTCAAGCCATTGGGTGTTTAAATCCTACTGGCATTAAAAGGTCGAAATGGGGTTGAAACTTTCCCTTCACTTTGCCTGTGACGTTTGAGCGATTTTTAAAAGGGTCTTGAAGTAAGACAATGCTGGGGCGGTGTTACTGGCTTTGTACAATGTCATTTCTGAAAGGAATATGAAAATAGTAATACTTAAATGCATCTAATTGATCAGATATCCATAGGCATTAACACTGCAAGTTTAAATTATTTACAACTGGTACAATGTATTCTCTGCTGAATTTTTAGCTCACCTGAGCTGAAAGCTCATGTGATATTTCCTGATTGCCTGTTGTCCGTCATCTGTCCGTCTGTAAACTTTTTACATTTTCGACTTCTCCAGAACCACTGGGCCAATTATAACCAAATTTTGCCAAATGCATCCTTGGGTAAAGGGCTTTTAAGTTTGTTCAAATGAAGGGTCATGCCCCCTTAAAGGGGGAGATAATCACAAAAATGCAATAATAAAGCTGGGTCATTTACAAAGTCTTCTTCTCGAGAACCACTGGGCCAGAAGAGCTGAAATTTACATGAAAGCTTCCAGCCATTGTGCAGATTTAAGTTTGTTAAACTCATGACCTCTGAAGTTAGGATGGGGCCACAATAGGGGATCAAAGTTTTACATAACTAATAAATAGAAGAAAATATTTTGTTTTTCTTAAAAACCATTGGGCTAAAGAATTTTACAGTTGCACAAAAGCTTCCTGACAGAGTGCAGATAGAAGTTTGTAAAAATCATGGTCCCCGGTGGTAAGATGGGGCCACAGTAGGGGATAAAAATTTTACATACAAATATATAGGAAAAATCATTAAAAATCTTCTTCTGAAAAATCACTTGCCAGAAAAGTTTACATTTTACTTGAAACCTTCATGACATAGTGCAGATTCAATTTTGCAAAGAGGTTTTACATGCGAATATATTGGAAAAATCTTTAAATATGAGCTAAGGTGACTCAGGTGAGCGATGTGCTTAATTTACCTCCAGAAAATCTTGTTTGTTGTGCCACATTTCACATACAATGGGATACAAATCATCCAGTCTTCTCTCTGGTGTTACAGACAGGCATCTGAGTTTCTCTCCTCAGAAAATAAACAAAGATCAGCACCAGTATGTTAATTACTTGCATTCCGGGTTAGCATTATGTAACCGGTATGGTTCTATGTTTTGTCACTATTCTATTCATCTTACGTTTCCGGTTAAATAAATGTGCTGCGTTTACAACTGAGTGTTTGTTGCTGTATTGGATATACACTAACTGGCGTGGTGGCAGCGGTCATTCATGAACCCAAGCTATTTTTGACGTATATTCAACTCTCCAAGAAGTGGACAGTAATAGCGTGATAAAATTCACCCCGGACACACGTATTTGGCATAACATCGTAAACAACATGGCGAATAGAGCGCCAAAACAGTGGTGCTTGACGAAAGTAGAAACTGTTAACTCCTATGAAAACTGGAGACAAAATTTATTATATACTCTCTCCCTGGACCCCAATTTTTTACCATATCTAGAGGACGGTGCAAATTGGGGGAAGAAAACCCGTGCTAACCCCCATAGAAACTTCGAGGACGACGACGAGAATGTCCCCGAGGCCAATAGAAAGACCCGCGCACAGAAAGTCAGAATCCTCGAACTCATGCTCGGTCAAATCGCAAATTATACACCTATTATAGCAAGGAACACTATTGTTAACAATTCTACGACACTTAGGGACATATGGCAGATCATTCGCTTACATTATGGATTTTAGTCAACGGGTGCACATTTCCTTGACTTTGTAAACATTCGATTACAGCCTAACGAACGACCCGAGGACTTGTTTCAGCGACTAATGGCATTTACTGAAGATAACCTGAAAACAGAACTGGGTATTACACACAATGGCCAAGAAATCGAAGAGGATGAGGAACTTACCCCTACAATGGAGAACTTTATCGTACTTACCTGGCTTACCCTAATCCATCCTGAGCTCCCAAGATTAGTGAAACAACGGTATGGGACCGAACTAAGATCGCGTACACTGGCCACATTGAAGCCTGAAATCTCCCAAGCCCTTAATTCACTGCTGGAAGAACTACGTAACACAGAGGATGCCAGAGCTATGCGCACACAGTTTTCTTCAGTGAAAAAAACCTCATCACCACAAGTCCAGAAATCCTGTCCATTGTGTAAGGCTTCTGGGCGTCCATACAATCACTATCTTAGCAAGTGTTCGTACTTACCCCAAAGTGACAAAAGATACTTTGCAAAGGCAAGGCAGATAATGGGTACAGACGGTAACCATTACAGCGATGAAGATGAGATTTCAGTCAGTCAGGATGCCTCCGTTAGTAGGGTGCAAATACGTCAATCTCCGTACATTGATGCATTTCTAACACACCATTCTGTTCGTATAATCATAGACAGTGGCGCAACTGTTAACATGATTCGATCGGACGTTGCCCACAATTTACAAGCATCTGTCACCCCTTCATCACAATATGCCCATCAGGCAGATGGATTATCACCACTCCATGTATCTGGTGAGACTAGACTAACTTTTAATCATGATGGACAAGAGTTAACATTCGAAGGGCTAGTTGTTGACAACCTGGACACTCCATTTATGGAGGAAAATGACATTATAGTCAGACCCGCCCGACAAGAAATCATAATTGGTGACAAGTGTATATTCCGATATGGAACTAAAGCTCAGGAAGGACACCACTCCATTCGGCTCACACAAGTACTTCGAGCTCCTGTACCCCACACCACAACTTTGTGGCCAGGAGAGTACATTGAGGTCAAGCTTCCCAACGACATGACAAGTCCTGATGAGTACAACACATTTTCACTTGAACCCACAGTATGCCAAAATTCTACAACAAATTGGCCCCCTCCTTCATTTATAGACAGCGTGGCAGGAAAAGTACGGATTGCTAACTTGTCAAATGAACCTTGTACAATTAAACGAAACCAACACTTGTGCCTAGTGAGACCCACTTTCTCTCCTAACGTCTCTCCAGATGATGGAGACACTAGACCTATCCCGAAACCCAATACTAAATACAGTAAACAAACAACCACACACTCCGCTGCAGTCAACCTTGACCCCGACAATACTCTTTCTCCTGTGATTAAATCACAGTTCAAGAAGACTCTTGATGCATACAGTGAGGTGTTTAACCCAGATTTTAAAGGCTACAATGGTGCCAGTGGTCCACTTAAAGCTGTTGTCAATATGGGGCCAGTTAAACCTCCTCAAAGAAAGGGGCGCTTACCTCAGTACAATAAACAACTTCTTTCAACACTTCAGGACAAGTTTGATGAGTTGGAGGCATGTGGTGTTTTTACTAAACCAGAGATTGTGAAAGTCAATGTCGAGTATGTAAATCCATCATTTCTGGTCAAAAAGCCATCTGGAGGCTTTAAATTAGTTACAGCATTTGCAGATGTTGGGAGATACAGCAAGCCGCAGCCATCTCTTATGCCTGATGTAGATTCGACTCTCCGACAAATTGCTCAGTGGAGTTATATTGCCATAACGGACCTTACACAGGCATTTTACCAAATTCCACTCGCAAAAGAATCCATGAAGTACTGTGGAGTGGTAACCCCCTTTCGTGGCGTCAGAGTTTATGCCCGTTCAGCGATGGGTATGCCTGGCTCGGAGACCATTTTAGAGGAGCTAACCTGTAGAGTTTTGGGTGACTTGGTTCAGGAGGGTGTAGTCGCTAAGTTAGCCGATGATTTGTACTGTGGTGGATCTGCTCCTGAAGACCTCCTTAATAACTTTACAAGGACACTTCAAGCTCTACAGAGAAATGGCCTTAACTTGTCTGCATCAAAAACTATGATTGCACCAAGGGAAGCCACAATCTTGGGATGGATATGGCGTGAAGGTACCCTTCGTGCGAGTCCTCATCGCATTGCTGCACTAGCCAACTGTCAACCCCCATCTACTGTCACCGGCTTGAGGTCATTCATTGGTGCTTTCAAAGTTCTAGGATGCTCACAGATTATATCTCCTTTAGATGCTGCCACTTCTGGCAAAGACTCCAAAGACAAAATTCAATGGACTGACGACCTCCATAGTCATTTTAAAAAAGCCCAGAAAAGTATCTCATCCAATCAGACTATTACTCTCCCACAAGCTACGGACCAGTTGTGGATAGTTACTGATGGTGCTCTTCGAAGTGGAGGACTTGGGGCTACACTTTACATAAACCGCAACGACAAACTTTGCCTCTCTGGATTTTTCAGTGCTAAACTTCGTGCTAATCAACTTACATGGCTGCCCTGTGAAGTGGAAGCACTCTCAATTTCAGCAGCTGTAAAACATTTCAGCCCATACATCGTGCAGTCTTCCTTAAATGCATGTGTTCTAACTGACAGCAAACCATGTGTGCAGGCCTTCGAGAAAATGTCCCGTGGCGAATTTTCCGCTAGCCCACGTGTGTCAACATTCCTGTCAACGGTGAGCAGGTTTCAAGTATCTTTGCGCCATGTATCAGGTGCAGCTATATTACCTACAGATTTCAGTAGTCGAAATGTTCCTGCATGTGATAATCCCTCTTGCCAAATCTGCTCCTTTGTCAACACTATTGCCCAGTCTGTTGTTCAACAAGTAACTACTGAGGACATAGCAGAGGGGAGAGCCAAAATGCCATTTGCTACCAGAACTTCATGACTTGCCATCCAACAGGACTGTCCAGATCTCAGACGTACACATGCCCATCTCCTGCAAGGCACAAGACCGTCAAAAAAGCTCACAAATGTTCGGGATGTCAAGCGTTATTTACAGCATGCAGTCATTGCCAAGGATGGGTTATTGGTAGTGAAACGTAATGTCCCATTCCACCCAACACAGGAATGTATTATTGTTCCTCGCAGTGTCCTGGAGGGACTCCTTACTTCTCTACACATTTCATTGGACCATCCATCTTCCAATCAACTAAAAAAGGTGGTAAATCGTTTCTTCTTTGCACTTGACATGGACAAAGCTATTAACAACACCACAGACAAGTGTCATCAGTGTACTGCATTGAAGAGTACACCTAAATTTCAACCAGAACACACTTCAAGCCAACCACCTGACAGAGTCGGCTATCTGTTTGCAGTTGATGTCCTTAAACGTGAACGCCAACTTATACTGGTCCTGCGTGAGTACATAACTTCCTATACACGGACATTACTCATTGAAAATGAGCGTCATGAAACACTTCGAGAAGGACTACTCATCTTGTGTTCAGGGCTACTACCATTAGATGGCCCATTCGCTGTAATCCGGACAGACCCTGCCCCTGGATTTACCGCATTAATCAACGATAAACTCCTAGCCAAGTATCGCATATCCATTGAAGTGGGACGCGTAAAAATATCAATAAAAACCCGGTAGCAGAAAGAGCAATACAGGAACTAGAAGCAGAAATCTTGCGCCATGATCCACTATGTCGCACAGTTACTCCATTATCTTTGTGTCTGATTACCTCTCGACTGAATACACGTATAAGAAGTAGAGGAATCTCGGCCAAAGAGATGTGGACCCATCGTGACCAGTTCTCACATGAACAGATTCCCGTTGATGATTACGAGCTTATTTCGCAACATGACATTAAGCTTGATAATCACCCACACAGTCAGGCCTCTAAACAACCTGGAAAGAGCAGTGCCTCTGGATGTCACAGCAAAGTTGGTGACTTGGTATACTTGTATTGTGACCGTAATAAATCAAGAACCAGAGACAGATATATTGTGGTATCATGTGATGGCGAATGGCGACACATTAGCAAGTTCAGTGGCTCCCAGCTTCGACGAAAAGCTTATCGTGTTAAAGACAGTGATTGCTACTTTGTACCAGCAGAGGAAGTCAGTCAAGACCACATTCCCAACAAACTACCCTCTGATGATGAGTGTGATGAACCGCCTCATGAATTAATGAACTTGGAAAACAAATTAACCAATCCTACATACCCGTCCCCACCACCAATACCTACTATTCTCTCAGATCCACCATTTCCACTTCAACCTTCACTGCTTGCTGATAAACCAACAGAACCGTTAGTTTCTGAGATATCACAACCTGACAGTGACTCTGATTTACCATCCATCCACAATGATGCGGTATTTCATCCGGCTAGACCTACCCGTGTTCGCCATCCACCGAAGTGGTTATCCGACTATGTATGTGATTGAACCGTGTGATTTGTGTTAGGGGCATAATAATCCCCTCTTGTGTTAATTCTTTCCATATTAATTTGTCATTGTGTGATCTATATCGTGTGCTTGATGGAACTCCTTTTTGCATTTTTTTTTATGTATTCTCTCTAGATATTGCATTTTTCTAGATTTTGCATGTGTATTCAATAGTAATTTTTTAAGAGAAAAAGAAAAAAATTGTGACACCAGTATGTTAATTACTTGCATTCCGGGTTAGCATTATGTAACCGGTATGGTTCTATGTTTTGTCACTATTCTATTCATCTTACGTTTCCGGTTAAATAAATGTGCTGCGTTTACAACTGAGTGTTTGTTGCTGTATTGGAAATACACTAACTGGCGCAGCTCAATGAAATGTTTGGTTCTTTGTCTCCATTAACACAGAACATGGCGACACAATGAAGTCAGCAGAAGCTGTATCGTCTCCTCCAGTCAAACCATTACTTGATGAACCGCGCCTCACCGCCACCATAGACACTGGGTATACACCATTTAGTGTTAGCTGTCTGAGTGAAGATCAAGTCTGGACACGCGGGAATAAGGAAATCATGAAGCTTCTCAACCTCCAGAGTGAACTACTGACATCAATAAAAACCAAGTCAGGGAACAAACCACGGGACATAGCAGTGACACGGGACGGAAATCTTGTTAATACTGATAGTAACACTATAAACTTTGTTAAGAATAAACAGATACAGACCGTGATCACACTACAGGGTTGGAGACCTAGCTATGTCTGCAGTACCGCCTCTGGTGATCTCCTGGTTACCATGAAGAGTTATGATGGAGAACAATCCAAAGTCGTGCGTTACTCCGGCTCCACAGAGACACAAACCATTCAGTTTGATGATCAGGGTCGCCCTCTCTATTCATCTGGTTATTATAAATACATCAGTGAGAACAGGAACCTGGATATCTGTGTGGCTGACTGGACAGCTAGTGCAGTAGTGGTGGTCAATCAGTCAGGAAAACTCCAATTTAGATACATTGGTCATCCCTCTAATACCAAGCAATCATTTACTCCAGCCGGCATCACTACAGACAGCCAGAGTCACATCCTGATAGCAGACCGTGACAATAACCGTATCCACATCCTAGATCAGGACGGACAGTTCCTCCGCTACATTCACTGGGTTTACGCTGGCCATGGGGTTTATGTGTGGACATCAAAGACAACCTCTTTGTGGCTTCTGTAGATAGTAATGTGAGGAAAATTCAATATCTATAAACACAGTGTTAATTACACATCTCCACAGTGTTAATTAAATTTCTAAACACAGTGCAATTTACAGCCTTGTGTTAATTACAGTGCTGTGTTAACTACAGTTCTGTGTTAATTACAGTTCCTTGTTAATTACAGCCCTGAGTTTGTGACGTGTAATTAACGCGCTCTTGTGTTTGTGTGTTAGGATACATGTAGAACATTAGTCTCTCACTGTGGTTTAGTAATTATATCTTATGATATTTCTATCATTATAATTAATGAAACACGATTTATCTTAGTATACTAAGGCCAAAAAATCAATCAACAATTTCTCAGGCCCCACCGCATCTATTGAAAAGGTACTGCATGGATTTTTTAAAAATCTATAATAGTTTATTTATGTAAATGAGATAACTCTTGTGTTGTAGATATTTATGTAAAACGGAAGGTTTTAATAAAATTGTAGGTACCTTTTTGATCAAATGATTACTGGTGTGAAGCTATTTGATTTTGTATGAAAAAATATGAAGAAAAGATAACTCATGACACAGCCAAGTGAAAAATAAACCTGCCTGCCTCATCTAAATGTGACATTTTTAGCCCGAGCAACTATTTATAAATTTTATGGCCCAATTACTAACTTGATTCACAGACATCTGAAGTGTGGATAGCTTGTATAGATCTTGTGTACATACACAAACACATACCCTTCTAGAATGACTCGAAATTATTTTTATACAGAACCAATAATTTATACTAGTATTTGTAGCATCTTACAAGTTGTCATCTCAAAAGCTTACAGAAGGTTGAAACTGATTATTCAGAACGACTTATGAGGGTGGTCGGTGGGAAATAACATATTTTGGATTCTAGAATGTACAAAAGATCTATACAAGCTATCCACACTTCAGGTGCCTGTGATTTGACTGTGTTACTAGTTATTGATTTCTATACAATTCTTTAAACACATGTAAGTCACTGAATACAATTTGATGAAGGTAAATCAGTTATAGTGAAGTACTTAGGATTTATAGTTATAGTCAGTATTTTGTGTGTAGTCTTCAATTATAGTACATCCACAACTGAGTACTTGCATGTACGTGTACACTTGTTTTCGTATGATGAACAGCTGATAGAATATTATTCTGTTTGTTAATTATATCCTTAATTTTGTGTGTTATTTTTATGCCCCCCTTTGAAAAAGAGGGGGCATATTGTTTTGTACCTGTCGGTCGGTCGGTCTGTAGACCATGTGTTGTCCGCTCAATATCTTGAGAACCATTCACTTGATGATAATGATATTTCATATGTGGGTTAGTTATGAGTGGAAGAGGATCCTTATTGTTTTTCAGGTCCAAAGGTCAAGGGTCAATCTACTCTGGACATAGGAATATAATATCCGCTCAATATCTTGAGAACCCTTTGATTGAAAGACATCAAACTTGGCACACTGGTACATCCTAAGGAGTAGATGACTCCTATTGATTTTGAGGTCATATGGTCAAAGGTCAAGGGTCAAACTGGGCATAGGAATATACTGACCATTCAATGTCTAGAGAACCCTTTGCTTGACAGACATCAAACTTGGTACGCCAGTACATCTTCAGAAGAAGATGACCCCCATTGATATTGAGGTCACATGGTCAAAGGCCAAGGGTCAAACTGGACATAGGAATATACTGTCCGTCAAATATCTCGAGAACCCTTTGCTTGACAGACATCAAACTTGATACACTGGTACATCTTCAAGAGAAGATGACCCCTATTGATTTTGAGGTCACATGGTCAAAGGTCAAGGGTCAAACTTGACATGGGAATATACTGTCTGCTCAGTATCTTGAGAACCCTTTCCTTGACAGACATCAAACTTGCTACACTGATACGACTTCAGGAGAAGACGACCACTATTGATTTTGAGGTCACATGGTCAAAGGTTAAGGGTCACACTAAACAGGAATATACTGTCCGTTCAATATTTTGATAACCCTTCGCTTGACACACATCAAACTTGGTACACTGGTACATCTTCAGGAGAAAATTACCCCTATTTATTTTGAGGTCACATGTTTAAAGGTCAAGGGTCAAACTGGACATAGGAATATACTGTCCGTTCAATATCTTGAGAACCCTTTGCTTGACAGACATCAAACGTGGTACACTGGTACGTCTTCAGGAGAAGACGACCCCCTATTGATTTTCAGATCACATGGTCAAAGGTCAAGGGTCAAACTGGACATTGGAATATACTATCTGCTCCATATCTTGAGAACCCTTTGCTTGACAGACATTAAACTTGGTACACTGGTACATCTTCAGGAGAAGATGACACTTATTATACCCCCCGCAACAAGTTGTGGGGGGGGGGTATACTGGAATCGGGTTGTCCGTCTGTCCGTCCGTCCGTCCGTCCGTCTGTAGACGCACTGGTTTCCGGACTCTAAAGCATTATCCTTTCCACCTACCGTCACCATATCATACATATGGACTACCCATGGGATGAAGATGTTCCCTATCGATTTTGGGGTCAAAAGGTCAAAGGTCAAGCGCACTGGACATCGAAGAAGCAATATGGTTTCCGGGCTCTAAAGCGTTATCCTTTCCACCTACAGTCACCATATCATACATATGGACTACCCATGGGATGAAGATGTTCCCTATCGATTTTGGGGTCAAAAGGTCAAAGGTCAAGCGCACTGGACATCGAAGAAGCAATATGGTTTCCGGGCTCGAAAGCGTTATCCTTTCCACCTACAGTCACCATATCATACATATGGACTACCCATGGGATGAAGATGTTCCCTATCGATTTTGGGGTCAAAAGGTCAAAGGTCAAGTGCACTGGACATCGAAGTAGCAATATGGTTTCCGGGCTCTAAAGCATTATCCTTTCCACCTGCAGTCACCATATCATACATATGGACTACCCATGGGATGAAGATGTTCCCTATCGATTTTGGGGTCAAAAGGTCAAAGGTCAAGCGCACTGGACATCGAAGTAGCAATATGGTTTCCGGGCTCTAAAGCGTTATCCTTTCCACCTACAGTCACCATATCATACATATGGACTACCCATGGGATGAAGATGTTCCCTATTGATTTTGGGGTCAAAAGGTCAAGCGCACTGGACATCTAAGTAGCAATATGGTTTCCGGGCTCTAAAGCGTTATCCTTTCCACCTACAGTCACCATATCATACATATGGACTACCCATGGGATGAAGATGTTCCCTATCGATTTTGGGGTCAAAAGGTCAAAGGTTACGCGCACTGGACATCGAAGTAGCAATATGGTTCGGTTTGTCATGCCATTTGTTTTTTACACTCAGAAAAGAGGTAGTTTATACCTATTACCAACACCCTTTGGGAGATTGGGGTAAGCGGGGGGTATTCTTAGTGAGCATTGCTCACAGTACCTCTTGTTGATTTTGAGGTTGCGTGGTCAAAGGTCAAGGGTTAAACTGTACATAGGAATATACTTTCCGCTCAATATCTTGAGAACCCTTTGCTTGACAGACATCAAACTTGGCACACTGGAACATCTTCAGGAGAAGATGACTACTAATTATTTTAAGGTCACATGGTCAAAAGTCAAGGGTCAAATTGGACATAGGAATATACTGTCCGTTCAATATCTTGAGAACCCTTTGCTTGACATGCATCAAACTTAGTACAGTGGTGTATATTCAGGAGGAGATGACTCCTATTGATTTTGAGGTCACATGGTCAAAGGTCAAACTGAACATAGTAATATATTGTCTCCTACATTTTAAGAATTATTTGCTTGATTGACACCAAACTTGGTACACTGGTACAGCATAAGGAGTAGATGACCCCTATTGATATTTAGGTCACATGGTCAATTCACTCTTGACATAGGAAGATATTGTTTGCTCAATATTTTGAATTTATGATACTACTATCAATTAAATGATGTGTGTGTATAACCCTTTTCAATTTTGCACCATGGGGGGCATATGTGTTTTACAAACATCTCTTGTTTATGTGTATATAGGATAGATAAACATGATTTAGAATTCAGTCTTACATTATTACTGAGTACTTACTTAGATTTGTGTACTACAAACAGAGAGTGACCCAGGGTCACTGACCCCAAACGTCCTTCATCACAGATCTTCAGATTCAAGGTCACAGTCTTCTGTTTACCATCAACAAGGTCACAACACTTCACAGTCCTACAAAATCAACACAGACAAAGTGTAATCATGACAAACTGTACTGTCAAGAATTGTCTGTATTTCAGAACTTTTAAAATTATTTTCAAAAAGTTCAGTCTATTACAGTGTCGTATGTTTACATGTTTGTATATATGTGACCTTGATCTTAGAGTTTGACCTACTTTTATGAAAACATAAGCAAGGTTATATCTCCAGAATTATTCAATGTGGGGCTTTAACATTTTGTACAGATATAGATTCCTCAGGAGAGACTCTTTGTTTGATATAGTGATGTTTGACCTTGAAAATTCACACAATTTGTTAAACATTGAAACTAAAACTTGCTGATAACTTTTGAATGTTGAATGATATAACTTTCATTTAATGCATTTCTTGTGACATGACCTTTTGTTTGCTACCAATGTTTTTCAGCTTGTAACCTTGACCTTGATCTTGACCTACTAGTAAGAAAAATTAAAGGCTATATATACTGTTTTAGGTTTTCATACTTTGTTTATATATTTCTTATGGCAAGACCTTCCATTTCATACAATGATCTTTGACCTTGTATCATGGTTATTTAGTGCCCTTTTGGGCTATATTGGGGTCACAATATGAGCTTAAACTTTTTTTTATAGGAACAAGGTTGCTATGTGTAGCCATGTCCACCACCATCGAAAAAAATGATGCACAAAAGTCCCATAACTCCTGTAAAATTTGTAGAGTGAAAATTGCTGTGGAATATGATCAACTATGTATGGTGACTAACAGTCCTGCAAACTCTGTACATTGGTCTCTGAGGAGTTGCGTCCACAAAGTGTTCATATTGTGTATGTAACAGGGTTTCTCCCAACAAGAATTGACTGACGAAACGCCTGTAGGGTTCAGGTCTCAATATATATTTATTCGGACACAGTGATTAGAATAGACAATATATCTCTAAAGATAGCCCTGAAATATGATAAAACAACAATATAATACTAACTTAACAAAACCTATGATAAACGATATTTAATCCTACTGATTTCCATCAAAATACGTTTATCATTTAAGGGAGATAACTCTAAAGATACATCATTTTGCAAAATAGTATTTCTCCCGTGAATATTCATAAAAAGTAATTAATGAAATAAAACAACAATATTGTCATGCCCTTCTATGGGAAGAAGCTTCCCTCAGAAAATTTACAGCTTGGACAATATATCAGGATTCAAGGATTGACTCTATAATTCAATAAAGTACCATGTATGTACAATGTAAAATCATTTTCATAAATTAAACTAAATATCTAATTGCTCATTTTGAACAGTCATCAAATACTTTTGATAAGCATTAAATCTATGTAAACTGATTTATATCACCTTACAATATAGTAATGTTACCGGGTGATAACTCAAACAAGCATCCCGGTCACAAGGTTTATTTATCACAATCGCTCAGAATAACATCATTCACAGATCATCCAAATGTTATCCAATACATATCATCCAAAAGATTCAAATAAATGTATGTGGTATTAGAATCCACATGGATCTATAGTAATGTGTAGATCTGGTGTATATCTGATTAGTAGACTGTAGTCTGTAAGTCCAAATGTCCAAAGTTTTCAACTAAAGTTTGACACAACTGCCCAATTCAATTTCTAAATTCAAACTGAATCTTACACTGACCAAGAACTGTCATGTGACCAATAATTAAGAAACGAACCGATGAACCATGAAAAACAATCCGTAACCAACCTAAACTATAGCTGGCCATAAGGGAAATACTCAAATATTAAAAGTTGTTTAATACCAACTATGGAAACATGTTTGTGTATTTATTGCACATATTAAGCTGATATTATTTATCGTAATATTAAAAACACTGAACACATGTAGTAATATAAATTAAACATTTTATTATTCCAGACGGGTAAGGATGCTCTACCACATACTCCCCTCCTCTCAAAATTGACTTCCATGTCATTTCACGGATCTGGGGGAAAAAACATCAAACAAGTCATGTCATTAGCAACATGGCTTCATATGAAATGAAATATTTACATGTAATTGAATTGATCATTACATTATGTGTCATCAATACACATTCAAATATCAAAGTAATAAATATATATAATAATAATTCAACTGAAAAATAATGAATGTCATACAAAATCATTGTGAATTTAAAATGAATTGGAACAAAGACTGAGCTGACTTCTCTTTAGATGTTCTAAATATTCCGCTGTGAAGCATCTTCAAAGGCAAATTCAGCTCTTCTCTCCCAGTCCGTTCCTACTGCTGATTTTGCTACAAATTCTCCTGTTGTCAACCAATTTGGCTGTCTTCGGATCCTTGTAGATCTTCTTGGCATAACTTCCTGGCTTTCCTCATCATCATCATCCTCATCCATAACACAGGTGTCATCATTTACACTAGCTACTTCCTCTGCAACTGTTGAAGTTTCACTAGGTTCTTCCTCTGATACTATTGAAGCGCTTCCTATTTCTGAAATATCATCTTGAATAGTGTACTGTTCTTCCTCAAGACCGGTTGAGGTCTGATGATCAGTAACTACCAAAATGTCTTCCTCTGATGATGAGTCATGCACTTCTGGAATTGGTTTCTTTTTCAGTTTCCTTGGTTTGGGAATAGGTCGTTGCTTTTGTCTTCTTTTCTGTTGCCTGAATCTGATTTATATCCTTGGTATTGTCCTCTGAAATTTAACCAATTGGGAGTAACAGATTTCTGTGTAATATTCTTCTCTTACTTTCTCCTGTTTGTTTCTTCACTACATAAACTGGAATATCTGGATTAGGTTGTTCTAAAACTATATAAGTATCATCCTCCCACTGATTAGCTAACTTGTGTTTACCATCAAAAGCTACTTTCTTGACTAAAACACTATCTCCAATCTGTAAAACTGATCCCCGTGTCCTTAGATCATATCTATCCTTCTGTTTGTTCTGTGATTGACTACTTTGTTTCGATGCTACTTTATATGCCTCTAGATGTCTATTTCTTAACCTTTCTACATATTTTGTCTGTGGCTCTGTTTTAAGCCGAAAGCAATATCAATTGGTAAATTAGGTTCCCTACCAAACATTAAGAAGAATGGCGATTGTCCTGTTGATTCATGGCGAGTACAGTTGTACGCATGAACTAAACAAGCTACATGAGATTTCCAATTTATTTTCTTGTTAGAATCCAATGTTCCTAGCATACTAAGTAGTGTACGGTTGAACCGTTCAGTGATACCGTTTCCCATTGGATGGTATGGAGTTGTATGGGACTTCTTAATTCCTAATAAAGTACAAAGTTCTTTTACTAAATTGCTCTCAAAATTTGCTCCTTGGTCTGAATGTAGTCTTTTTGGAATACCATAATTTGGAATAAACTGGTTGAAAATAATTTCTGCGGTAGTTTTAGCTGTTTGATTTAGTAAAATGATCTGTCACAACCATTATGTTATGATGTCTTCCTTTTGACTGCTCCAAAGATAAAAAAAAATCTATACAAACTAGTTCCAGTGGCTGTGAGGTTTGAATATTAACTAAATGTGCCAAATCTGGTTGGATTTTTCTCTTGATACAGTTCCTACAATTACTTATCCATTGCTCAATATCTTTTGTCATCCCTGGCCAATAAAATATATCTCTAATTAAATTTGTTGTACTGTCTCTGCCCTGATGTCTCATTTCATCATGTACAGCTTGCAAAATAATGTTGACTTGTGATTTTAGAACTACTAGTTGGAGTCGATTTCGTTCCTGGATTTTCACTTTTCTGTATAGTACATTATCCTTCATTTCCAATTGATCAAAAATCTTATACAGTGGACTAGCTGGTAATTCTCCTTTCCTTGGCTTTGTACCTTTATCAACAAATGTTCTCCAAGATCTTAACTCTGGATCATTCACTGTATTGTATCACTGACTCCCATGTGTAGGTCAATCTCTGCCATTGATACAGCTTGAGGATTGCATGACAAAGTCTCTATGTATGGTATCTGCGTTCTGTTACAAATCGAGTTGATTGATTTAGCTGGAATTCTTGAGAGTGCATCTGCATCCTGGTTGTTCTTGCCTGCCCTGTACAAAATCTCAAAATTATATGCATCTAATGAAGCCAACCATCTATGTCCAGTAGCATCGAAGTGGGCGGTGGAAAGAACATATGTAAGCGGATTGTTATCTGTAAGAACTATGAACTGGTTGCCGTATAAATAATCATGGAATTTGTCACGAATAGCCCATTTGAGTGCAAGAAACTCAAGCTTGTGTGCCGGGAATTTTTTCTCTGCCTTTGATAATCCACGACTTGCATATGAAATATCTCTCTTAAATCCTGCTTGCTCCTGATATAATACCGCTCCTAGTCCTTGGCCACTGGCATCTGTATGTATCTCAAATGGCTTATTATAATCAGGATAACTAAGTACTGGAGCTGAAGATAATTTCTTTTTCAAATGATCAAATGCTTCCTGTTGTCTACTTCCCCACTCCCATGTTTTCTGTTTAGTCTGTTTATTCTTCTTTTTCTTGCTAGTTGATGGCATCAATTCTGTCAGTGGTCCTGAAATTTGACTGAAATTTTTAATAAATCTTCTATAATATCCTGCGAATCCTATAAATCTCCTTACATCCTCAGGTGTTGATGGAACAGGCCAGTTTACTACTTTTTTCCACTTTTTCTGGGTCAGTTTCCACTCCGCTCTCCGAAACAATATGGCCTACATACTTCACTTTAGTTTTGAAAAACTGACATTTCTTGGGCGATAATTTCAGGTTTGCAGATCTTATCCTGTCAAACACTGATTCTAATCTATGAAGATGCTCTTTGAATGTCCTATAAAATAGTATGATGTCATCTATGAATATGCAGCATATTTTCAAATGATAATCTCCTAATATTTCTTGCATTAATCTCTGGTATGTAGCAGGTGCTCCTGTCAATCCGAATGGCATCCGATTAAATTCATACAGTCCAAGTGGTCCGACTGTAAATGCAGTTCTTTCCTTGTGTTCTTTGCATATCTCTACCTGGTGATATCCTGACTTCATATCAATAACTGAAAAATACTTATTTCCTGCCATGACATCCAACATCTCTTCAATTCTTGGAAGTGCGTATGCATCTTTCTTTGTCCGTTTATTTAGCTGTCTAAAATCCACACAGAATCTCAATGTGTTGTCCTTTTTTCTAACTAATACATGGTAATTATGATTTTATATTAATGATGTGATCTGACGAAGAAAAGACAATTCTATTTATGTGATTAATGAAGCTTAATATGAATTATTTCTTTGTCAAGTCTGTCCGTGATTTTATGTCGTATGTCATATGTAATGTGTGCATGTTTAATATTTGTTATTACTTGTTGTAGAATCTTTTAGATCTATAGTAATGTGTAGATCTGGTGTATATCTATCAATTAATACAAACATATATATTACTCAGATTTCTGAAGCAATACACTCATTATGAAATAAATGAAAATAAAATAATCATACTACTCTTACTCTCACTCACTCTATGCATAAAATCCTTAACATAATTAGTAACTGGCCTGATTAGTAGATTGTAGTCTGTAAGTCCAAATGTCCAAAGTTTTCAACTAAAGTATGACACAACTGCCCAATTCAATTTCTAAATTCAAACTGAATCTTACACTGACCAAGAACTGTCATGTGACCAATAATTAAGAAACGAACCGATGAACCATGAAAAACAATCCGTAACCAACCTAAACTATAGCTGGCCATAAGGGAAATACTCAAATATTAAAAGTTGTTTAATACCAACTATGGAAACCTGTTTGTGTATTTATTGCACATATTAAGCTGATATCATTTATCGTAAAATTAAGAACACTGAACACATGTAGTAATATAAATTAAACATTTTATTAT
Source organism: Ostrea edulis (assembly GCF_947568905.1). Lineage (NCBI taxonomy): Eukaryota > Metazoa > Mollusca > Bivalvia > Ostreida > Ostreidae > Ostrea > Ostrea edulis. Next base: position 43,892,295 of record NC_079164.1, read on the forward strand.
TCCAGACGGGTAAGGATGCTCTACCACAGTAATATATATAACTGAATTCTTTAATCAATATAAGGAATAAGTTTGACTCATTCATTCATTCTTTCAGTCATTTAGTAAAAGTGCAAATGGGAAGTTTATATTGCAAATATACAGAATAGACTTTTAATTAACTAGTAGCAATAGGAATTAGTATAAATATGTTACTTACCAGAAATCAAGAATTTTGCAGTCTGCAACCACGTGATCAGTAAAAATCGTGTATTTTCACGTGAATTTTTTTTTTTCGGAATTCCGTACACCGTCATAGAGTAGTTGAAAAACAAAAAGGTGTTCCGAAAGTACAAGTTGCTGCTGTGACTGACTCGAGGATTGAGGGGGTCGTCTCGACGAAAGATAGAGAAATTTGGCCATAGTTTAGATAACGTAATAATAGTGGACCAGATGTTTTGTCCGTACAGAATGGCACTTTTTACCTCACGAAATTCACCACCATGCATAGCTGCGCTACGTAAACAAAGTTGTTAATGTAGCGTGATCGTGGATGTCTGAGTGTTGCGAGTTTCAATACTGTTTATGTAGTCATTGAGAGTTTAAACAAAGTTTCTTCTGAGAAGAGGAATTCGATGGATGCATTCAACGTGGACAACGAAATCATAATTTCGTTTGGTAAGTAAAAAAAAAAAAGGCAAATTAAATTTGTATTCAACCCACTTTTCTTCTGCTATTTCACAACGTGAGTTTATAGGAATCGATTTTATAATAACATCTATAAACACACAACTTGGAGATTTATGTATTCCATGTGTGCCCAAAATATAACTCCTACATGCGCATGTAATTGTAAATGGATGTCATATATACATGTATGCCACAAGTTTATGGGGGAAGAGAGAGAGAAGTGTTGCACTAAAATTATATTTGGTATACTTGATAGTACTGTTGTGAATTACGTGGTATAAATATAATAAAGAGTGCCCAGTTAGTGCAGTAACTATATAAGTCGCTCACCATAGGCAGAGTTGTATGGATCTCCGAGATGATCGTCTCTAGAGGTCTGGTCTGTGACTTGAATACAACTAACTTGACAGCTGCTCAGTATCGGGAATGTCGAGCCCAATCTTAATAACATCGAATATTACTACATTCCTCCCCGTTTTATTTAAAAACGTTCATGGCTGTTAATGAATTTGTAAAGATTTTCAAGATTCTCAACTTTCAGACTTTGAATGATTTTTAGCAGTAAAGAGAACATGAATTCCACCCAGACTTTATCCACGGCATTTGTAGGATTGTTATTATGTAGTTGTAAGAAATGTTCTCGACCAAAGTTAACTTTGCCATTTGAACAGCATGTTTCAGGTATTGCGTAACAGGGTAGATGGTTTTCAACCACGTCTCTTAACATGTGTAAATTTGGCAAGGCATACCGGGCAAGGTTTTCCTTTTTTTGGTTTTTGTTGCCCCATGGATCTTTGGTGGATCTTCAATGTCTGACCCAATGTAATAATCCGGTATAAAATTGTCCTCCATGTTAAAACTGTATGAGGAATATGGGAACTCTATATACTAATTTGAAGGATAAACATCTATAAATCTATCAAATATTAAAATATGCATACAACCTATATGTTCTAGTGATATACAGTGTACCTACATTTAACACTACAGGCTACATGCATATATTGCATTATACGTATAATACTGCTATCGTGTGTCAGGCAGCCTAAAATGAAGATTATCCTAAAATATTTGTTTTTTTTACTATTAGTATTTTTAATTGAGTGTTGAACCTTTCTATGTACACACATGCAGACCTTAGGTTCAAAATGACACTCTTTAAAATTCATATCTTACATGTAAAATCCTAATTAACACATCAAGACTATGCACATATATACTATAGTTATCAAAATTGGACAACTGTACAGACAGTATAATGCAAAGTGAAGATAACGAACAGTGATCAATCTCATAACTCCTACAAGCAATACAAAATAGATAGTTGGGCAAACACGGACCCCTGGACACACCAGAGGTGGGATCAGGTGCCTAGGAGGAGTAAGCATTCCCTGTTGACCGGTCACACCCGCCGTGAGCCCCATATCCTGACCAGGTAAACGGAGTTATCCGCAGTCAAATCAGTGTGCCAAGAACGGCTTAACAATCGGTATGAAACATTTGACCCAATGCGAGGTTGTATTGACGAACTAGATCGTTATAACGACCATAGAATTTGCGAAATGCTGACTTCAATCGAGACTGTTGAAATCCCTGTACCATCAACTTGTTTGTCAGTAGCTTACCTCGATTTAAAAACTGATTATACCCAGAACAAGCTCTTGCATATCGAATCAGTTGAGATAATATGTGCAAATACTCGTATATTCAGCCTAAAAGTGTATATATATGCTAGATTACTACTCCTGAATGTAATCCAACAGATACCGTGGGATTTTTCGTTGTCTTGTGACCCTATCTCTATTCTGAGCCTGAGGTGCTCTACCAGAAGATCCTAATAATGTACTAGAAGGAGGATGCATCAGAGAATCCGACGCATCACCATCTGTACCAAACAGGTTTCCTATATCACCAAGTATATCAACATCTAAAGTTTCATCTCTAGGGATTCTCCTGGAAGTCACCTCAGACTGCTCCAGAATTCTACTACGAGTTCTCTTGATCCATACTGGGTGATCTGAGTCTTTACAAAGTTTCATACGGTCATGATGTACCACAGAGTCCCTGCCTTTTCTGTCCACTATTTTATATAGAACAGTAGTTTTAACCTCCAAAACTACATAAGGACCTTTCCATGGGGATTCTAATTTAGGACTCTGAACAACTTTTCCGGATGAATCTAATTTCAGAACTACATCTCCCACCCCATATGTATTCTGGAACAGAAAACTGTCATAATACTGTTTTTGCCTTCTTTGAGAGTTACCAATATTTTCTCGAGCTACTTTATGACATCCTGAAATGCTTGTTTTCAAATCAATCAAATACTCTGGCACCTCTTTCATTGGATTATTTAAGTCTGTTGTACCAAGTATTAGATCTATTGGTTGACTAACTTCTCTACCGAGCATCATAAAATTAGGTGTAAATTTTGTTTGCCTATTTTCAGTAGCACGTATAGCTCCAGCAATTTGTTGTGAATGTAGATCCCAATCATACTGTTTATTCTTCAGATAACAATGTATAGTTTGTAATACTTGACGGTTATATCTTTCTACCTGACCATTTGATTGAGGGTGGTAGGGGATAGTACGTGTTTTAGCTATTTGTAATAGTTCACATAATTTTCGCATAAGAACCCCATCCATATTTCTACCCTGATCCGTATGAATTTCTGAAGGACAACCAAACTTTGAAATGAACCCATCGACAAGTGATTTAGCAACTGTTTCTGCACTTTGATTTGGTAGTGGAAAACATTCTAACCACTTTGTAAACTGATCAATGATCATAAGAATGTATTTATTACCCCTTTTTGTCACAGGGAGGGGGCCTAATATATCTATGTGAATACGTTCTAAGGGGAAACCTGCATGATACTGACCTAACGTTGCTTTGGGTTTGATGTTAGGTTTCTTATTTTTGTTACAAATACCACATTTTTCAACATAGAGTTTAGAATATTGGGACATCCCATACCAGATTGTACACTGTTTTAATTTTTCATATGTTTTAGCCTGACCTGTATGACCTGTTGTCTTATTGTCATGACAGTACCTCAAAATTTCAAACTGCATAATCTTGGGGATATAGATAAATATCTGGGGCATATATTAACTTGCCACAAGTAATAAAGAATGTTATTTTAAAGATGTAACTGAGACTTGCAAGACCAGAAATATTTTATGCTAGGACTACTCAGAGCTAAGTCTCTTTGAGATGGCTGACCCACAGTCTTTAGCCATGTTTTAATTTGATGCAAGTCTTTGTCTTGATCTTTTCTTTCAGCTAAATCTTCTGCAAGAAATATATCTTGTAACCCCAATGGAATAGTGTCTGAACTAGAAACATCAACTGATCTAATTGCTATGGGTACAACATAATCTATGCCATCTTCAAAAGTTGACCATTGTTGATTTGCTCTTGTACAAAATGGACAACCTCCACATGGAAGTGAACTTAGTGGGACATTTGATATATAGTCATTACATAATGGTATTGTGTCTGGAATTCTGGATAGTGCATCTGCGTTTTGGTGTTTTTTACCCGGCCGATGCTGAATTACCATATTGTACTGAGCCAGTTCCTCTAGCCACCTTGCTAGCTGACCTTCAATGTTCTTAAAATTCAATACCCAAACAAGGCTATTGTGATCAGTTCTTAAAATGAAAGATCTTCCTAACAAATGGTGTCTAAATTGTCTTGTAAACACAACAATGGCTAAAAGTTATTTTCTTGTAGTACAATATTTTCTTTGCTGAGGTGTTAAAACTTTGCTAGCAAAAGAAATAGTTTTTTTCAACACCATCCTGTATCTGACTAAGTTCTGCCCCTATGCTTTTATCTGAGACATCAGTGTCTAAAATGAATGTTTCATTTGGTTCTGGATGATTTAACAGTGTGACATTTAGAATAGAATCTTTTAATTTTTCAAATGCCTCTTGATGAACTGGTAACCAACAAAAATTTTATTTTTTGCTAATTAACTGATGTAGTGGTTCAACCACCTCAGCAAAATGTTCCATATGTTCTCTATGATAATTAGCAAAACCTAGAAAAGACTCTACTTGTTTGATATTTATAGGTACTGGCCAATTTTTCATTGTAGAAACATTTTCTGGTGTTATCCTAATTCCATTACCATTCACAATTTTTCCTAAAAAATTAACTTCTTTCTGAAAAAAACTGACATTTTTTGGGCTTAAGCTTTAAATTATACTTCTTGAATCTTGAAAGTACATTGCCGAATTGTGTGATATGATCATCAAAATCAGAACCCAGCACTAAGATGTCATCTAAATATGCTAGACATTCTGACCACGTCAAACCCTGTAAGACTAACTGTATGACTCTACTGAAGGTCGCAGAACTATTGCACAAACCAAAAGGAAGGCAGTTATGTTCGAATAAGCCATCTTTGGTAATAAAAGCGGTTTTGTGCTTATGATCTTTGTGAACCTTAATATTTCAATAAGCTGCCTGCATATCCAATGTGCTTAGAAATGCACTTCCCCTTAGTGACTCAATGCAGTCACCCATGTTGGGTAATGGGAATGCATCTCTAATTGTGACCTTATTAAGTGCTCTAAAGTCTATACAATATCTTAAACTACCATCTTTCTTTACCAGAACTGGTGAAGAAGCCCAATCTGATGATGATGGCTTAATGATACCTTTCCCTATCCAGATGCTCTTGTTCTTCATCTTCATAACACTGGTGTTCTCCTTAACTTTTGTCTAATTGGTGTAGGATTGCCGGTATTGATTGTGTTCTATATCATATTTGAACAAGCTCATATCAAAATCATCTTGAGAAAACACATCTTGATATGTAATAAGGAATTTTGCAAATGCTATTGATTGTTCTTCTGTCAAATGTTGTGTAGATCTTTCATACATCTTAATCAGATATTCAGGTATCTGTTTGTAACTTGATCTCATCTTGTACAATCTATACCTATAGATCTAATTTCAGGTAAATCTCTGACACCATCTGCTTGTTCTTCAGTGTTAATGATCTGATCTAGCTACATAGCTGTTCCTATATTTGTATTTCTCCTGACAGTTATGTATTTCTCGGTTGGGTTCTTAAAAAGTATTACACTCATATCTTTTGGTGTAACACAATTTGGTGACAAAAGACCTTGAAAATTATGGCATGGACTTGCAACATCAAAAGTGGGTACACTGTCAATTTTGATATCTCCATAAACACAAGATTTAGGTGAAACAACCACTTTCTTTTTCATTTGCACTCTAATTTTTTTTTTTACCTTTTCTTTGTCATTATTGTGGATACACTTAATTAATATTTTCATCTTTCCTATTGAAACTGAAAAATCTAGTAAACTGATATTGGCCTTGTAATGCTCTTAAAAAATCTAAGCCTAATAGGATGGAATCAGAAATATCAGCAACGACAAAATTCGACTTGCCCTTAAACTGTTCAATTTATATAGGCACATTATTACAAATCCTAGAATCTAAGTTGGACTTGCCTATACCTTGCAAAATAATATGATCACTAAGGACAGGGGTGGTTTTAGTTTCTGGTAAAATCTTTGCTCAAAACTGACACTTGTGCTGCAGTATCTAAAACAGCTTCTGTACAAACATGCATTTGTACAAAAAGTGTATTGAATGTGCTAGTGACTGTCTTGTCTGAATGTATATTTATCTCTCTGATGGCATTTGATTCTTTGAACCTAGTGTGTGGTTGTGGCCTTTGTGTGTTAGAATCAGCTGAAGAATGGCCTACTTCTTCAGCTGTTGAAAGTTTAAAGATCGATTGGGTGACCTTTGTGATGCTGGTGATGGTAACCTTGATCTAGAACAATTCCTTGCATAATGTCCCATCTTTCCACACCTATAACACTCACTGTCGGACTCGGATCTTGATGGCGATGGAGATCTGTATGTTCGTCCTTTTTCTGGTGATCTACTCCCTGTCTGTCTTTCTGGGTCTTTTAAACATTTGACAATTTCCTTCAGAAGTTTTGTATGCTCTTGTTGTTCTTCTAGTTTAGTAATCCTAACCTCTAGTGTACCGATATTTGTAGATCTTGGCTGTGGTGTTTTGAGGTTTGTCATCCGGATATTTGGTTCTTCTGGTGGTGACTGGGGTGGCTCATTAAAGGAAACTCTTTTGATTTCTTTTTTCACTCCACCAATAAGCTTTTGGTTTTTGATGGCTCTTTTCATATATTGCATGGCCTCATCTAATGTATTTGGATCTTTGTCCAAAGTTACCAATGCAGCACGTTTTTCATAGCAACCTCTGAGGAATGCTAGGTGACAGTGCTCTTAAAATACTCAGGCATGCCCTCATAGCCTTCTGTAGCCAGATCTTTAATTCTTTCCGCAAACTCTTCGATGTTCTCATTTGTGTGCTGTTTAATTTCCTGCAGCTGTCTTCTTATGATATGAGGCTGATCTCTCTTGTCGAATCTTTCTTTCATTTGTTGGCATATTTGGTTAAAATTACCTTGAACTGTGTCAGAGCGGAAGCTAAAGAATTTCAAAGCTTTGTCCCTTAAACATTCTATTAACTTGTCCAATTTTTCAGATTCTGGCCAACTATATTTTTTAGCAATATGATTGAACTGTATGAAATATGGTCCCCACTCAGTCTTGCCATCGTATGTTGAGAGTTTTGGAGGTGATGGGCTATGTTTATCTGTAAGCGATTGATTTCTGTTCGCATTTGTATAGATGTTGTGTGGAGCAATTTTGTCAATGCTTGAAGAGAATTTTCTATGCTCTAACTGATTAAATTCTTTCTCTCTTTTGTCTAAATCTCTTTCTCTATCAATGAACTCTTTCACTTTTCTGCCAAGTTCTTTCTCTCTAGTTTCCAATTCTCTTATTTTCTTTCTAAATTTCCCCTCATGTTCTTGTCTCTCTCTCTCATCTAAGAACCTGATTTTTTCCTTCTCATCTATAAATTTCTGAAGCATCTCATTTTCTCTCTCTTGCATTTCCATATTCATTTGCTCTTTTAATCTTGCTGATCTTTCTGTATTCTTATCTAAATGCTTTCTTAACACTGTACATTCTCCCTCTAATTCTTCAATGATATCATCTCTTTTTTGTATCTCTCTCTCCAGTTCACTTATAATTTCTTCTCTTTTTCTCATCTCTTCTTGGTGTTCCTCAGATCTTTCTCACTACTTTGGGTTTTCACTATGAATGTTCCATTCACTTGATCTTGTGTGTCAACAGCAGTAGATTCAATGTTTGTTTGTTGTGTACCTACTTCTTGTTGGAAACTTGAATCTATCTTAATAATGCCTTGATCTAATAAAGGGTCCCAAAGTGTGCTTGGAATGTTCTGAATAATTTTCAGATCTTCCAATACTAGTTTTCCCTTGATTTTGCGCTGAGCAATGATTGCCTTAGCTCTTCTTTCCCCAATTCCAGTAACTGATAACAGATCTCCAAACGATGCTTTATTTATATCAATGGGAGAACTAGTAGGGGTAGACATGATTTTATTCACTACCTAAATAAAAAGCATACTCAAAGAAAATTATGGGGGTAGTCCTGATTTTGATTTTTTACCCTCCTAGCCTACATAAAAATGTGGGGACTAATTTCCTAACAAACGTATGTATTGATTAAGTCATGAGACATTCCGACGACGAAAGAGAGTGTGCTTGCTAAAAAAAAAAAATATGTTCAAGTAGGCTATAAACAATGACAAAAAAATACACAAAGAAAGTACAAAACACACACACACACACAAATGCAAAATACCACGTAATTGTATTAAATAATTCCAAGTGTATGGTTTACACCAAGAATAAGATATTCCAGTGTAACATTTTACACCAAGACAAGGAACTTCTCGATAAAAAAAATTTCAAATTTGGCGCCAAAGTAAACGATCGGCATGATTTTATAAAACCGACTTCTGCCACCATTGTTGTGAATTACGTGGTATAGATATAATAAAGAGTGCCCAGTTAGTGCAGTGACTATATAAGTTGCTCACCATAGCCTTTGAGCAGGGAGGTATTTTTTATCGTGCCACAGCTGCTGTGACACGAGGCACTGTTTCTGGAGTCTCATCCGAAGGACCACGCCTTTTTACGACAAGCAAGGGGTACTTTGGACTTATTCCAACCCGGATTTCCACGGGAAATCACTCTTTGTAAATCACTTTTTTGTTACTTATGCATAGAATGTGACGTTTTTGGAAAAAATATGAAAATGTATTGACATTATAATATTATAATTGCTATGGGAAAATTTATGTTTTGCTTGTACGAAACTCTCAGGAGAGATGGGCAGTCATCCTGTATGCGATTCAATCAGGGGGTGTGGTAGAGATGATATAGATGTGATATATATGCCCCCGGTTGAAATTAAATAGAAGACAGTTTCTTAGTAATTTATCAGCTATCATCCATTACCAGTGTGTGTTCATAATACTTGCTCTGTATTATAGGGGTTCCGAAAATAAGTAATTCAAGCCTTAATGTCAAAGGGGGAAAATCTTATCAGTTATATTTATATCACGTTAAGTATATATATTGTATATATATGTGTATATAATTGACACATGATATACATATCCAAGGGGTCCTTGCAGTCCCTAGGTGAGAATTTTATGGGGGTTTCTGCGGATACTTTAATTTAAATTTACCCCAAATATAAATATGTCCTAGAAAATATTATGAAGAAAAAGAAAATATTCATATCTAGTGATCAGTCATTCAAAAATAATTACTTTGCTAAACTACACACAAGTTCTTGAAGTTTATATTGAAAAGATGCTCAGCTGGAGTTCCTCATTAGCAATTAATAACTTTTTAGTTCTTTCATTGGCAAAGTGCAACACACATTATGACTTGTTATTTATATTCTGTATATAGATCTATAAGACAATGATTATCATTCAGGGTTAGAGACCATACGTTCTTGGTCGGGCAGAATCAATTATGAATAAAAGCTATTTACAAATGCAAGAGCACGATATATTGATTCCGGTTACTTTTTAAGGTTCGTAATTTAGGACTATTTACATTTGATAATTGAAAGGTTCCCCTTGTTAGTAGTTTGTTGTCTAGTTCGTCATTTGAATAAATGACATTTTTCATACTCATGTTGCCTTATATGTTTATATTTAATATGATACAGCAAAACCTAGCTTCGGTGACCTTTCTCAGCATTTTAAGACATAAAGGTTTTTATATGCATTGTTCACCATTTTATAACAAACAAAACATTCCAAGTTTGTTTGACTCGAGATTCTTGAATATTTAAAGATCAGTATAGTCTGCGATTTTTTGGTATACAAGAATTTACCTTGCTGATATAACAATTTTGTGAAATATTACACGATAACAGTTAATAAATAAAGCTTTGGAAAACACGAGACTGCACTAGTCATTTTATGCATGTTGTTCTATAGTGAAGATGATATCCTCATTCTCTTTAATTAAACAACGACCTCGTCGAACTTGATTCATTTTTCCTAGAGAAAGATGAATGTTGATTTTGCCAATCGGCAAAACTTAAAGATCTCTCAAAATATTTTAGGTACATGAATGTGATATTTGCATTATTCTCCCGTATAGTGTCATACTTCGAAAGTGGCGATGTTTTTTTAAAGTTAGATCTTCACGAGTCAAGGATTTGTTACCTCGCACTATCCGTTAGGCTCAATAGACCATTACGCAATCCACAATAAATAAAACATCCAATGAAATCACTGCATCTTGTTATGGTGTACATGGATACAAATGACGCGATCTCATATTGCTGTATTGATAAACATGCGCAATTGTAATATTTACACCACTAATTACTTTTATTGATAGTAGATCAAGTTTGGAAACCTTTTTGTTTAAGACAATATTGCTTAAACGATTGAAATAGCCATAACTGTAGGTATCAATACACGTGTTTTTATTTGAATCTCGCTTCGCGTTGTTATAAACAGCACCGCCCACTCTTTTGTGGAAACAATCAGAACGAGCCCAACTTTTTAATAGTCACTGATGTCAAGGGTTAGTGCGGGGTAACGAATTAATAACCCTTGACTTGTGAAGATGTTTAAGTTATTTCTTATTACAAGGTTGGACTTGTTGCAATATAATATATTTATTAAGGGGTCTTATTGACATGGGACTTACTGCTCCATCGAAATCTCGTTTTTCCACATTTGGATTGTTGATTACCCTCACGCGCCCTCGTGAATGCACATGTAGCATATGAAGTTGATATCGTTGTTGTTCATTGCCTTTGCTTTAGATTAAAGCTTATTTAAGCCATATGATCAAGTGACCTCTGATGAAAATCTGATTGTTGTATGTTGTCATTGCTGCTATTGTCGAGAATTTTCTACTTTTTCTTAAGAACCACTTTGCCAGTTTCAACAATGTGGCACAGCAGTTCGTGTGGTTAAGAAATTCAATTTGTTTAAGTAGAGAGAAACGTTTCCTTCCAAGGGGAAAACAATGAGAAACGGAGAATATGGTGGCGAGTAAATATACCCAATTAACGTATATTTTGGCGCACTAGATATATGGGGTTTCTGGCAGATGAAACATATTCGCCAAAATTATAAGCGCTAAAATTTCTACCCATATAAATGATACACTTGTTAAAAATGAAACTGCGCAATTAAAGCACTAAAATTTCGAACTACTTCTTTGAGAAAAGCTCGCCAAATATTTCCTACGTCAAAATTGCCCGATATACGATGGTTTCATTCATTATGATACTCCTTATAAAGAATGAAACTAGGTGTTACCCTAAAAATGTCAATTAGTGTATAGATTCAACAACCTTATAGAAGATAATTGCTATCTCGTCTTTCCATATGTATATACATAAGTAATGTATGGATGCATGTATGTATGGGGCAAGTTTCAGGGGATAGCAATATAGTATATGGTTATTGTACTTTTGTGGTCAATAGGACGCTTCATCTACCTGAGAAGTACAATATTCGTAGATCAAAAAGGGCGAGGTGAATATCATGCTCTCAGATTAGCTAAAGCGTCGTATTGACCGAATATATCAAGAATTATGTTGTTATGATTGAATAATTCAAAACATTGAAATCTGGAAACTAAGGTCTAAGAAACAATATTCGGTCGGCCATACAGTGCAATACCTGTAGCTGAAAGCAGGCGCGGAGCCAGGCGTACGTTTGTATGCACAAACGTCCACATCATTTTTGCAACAACAAAAAAAAAAAGGAAAGAGAGAGAGAGAGAGAAAATGGGGGATTAGAAATATCAAAAGGTAGTGAAGGGCAATATTTATGACAATTATATTTGTCCTCTCCGGAATTGTTATTAACGGATTAAGTTTATATCCACTCCTATAGTTTACAGGGAGTGTTTCCGATATTGCTCCATGTTAAGTCAGTCATGGCAGAACAAATGAAGATATCAGAATTGTTTTCGGCCGCGAAAGCCGATAATTCGTACACTGAGTTGGATACAACCCGTAATCAAGAGAATCAGATGGTGGTAGAGACTGCTGGAAACAAAGAAATATCACTTATGGAAGAAAAACCAAGTTTGAGTTTAAGTTTAAATGTACCTGGACCAAAATAACCCGATTTGTTTACTTTAGAAGAATATGAATTGAAAAGCAATACCACAAAACTTCACCTAAGACATGGGAAACAGCTCGTAAATATCAGTTCCCAATAAGGTAGATTTATTGTCCAAACCTTAATGTTAGCCTACATGTAAATATCGCAGTAAATTAATGATTGTTGTAACTGAAGATGGCGTGGCGGATCCATAAGTGCGTATCTATACTATACTTCCCTTTCATATTGATAGTTTATTTTGTTTAATTTTGGTCTGGAATCCCATCTTCAAAGAAAAAACAATTGAAATCAGAAAACGATCCTGTTCTGCAGGAACATCTTTCGGCTGGGAAGGATAGGGCTACATATCTTTCGTCACAAATCCAAACGAATTAATAGAACTTTGTGCTAGTCAAGTTAGAGATGCGTTAGTCACTGTATGTAATTCGGCAGGATGTTTTGGTTTCATTGCTGACGAGGCCACAGATTGTTCAACTAGTGAACAGATCTCTATTTGTGTGAGGTTCTACATATGTACGATCATAGTGCAGGTGAAGTGAAGGAACACTTCCTAGGCTTTGTAGAAGCAGATTCTACGACAGGAGAGGCGCTTGCAGAGACATTCCTGAATACGTTAGAAGAGTATGGAATCGACGTGAACAACATACGTGGACAAGGGTACGACGGAGCGGCTAACATGGCGTGGAAGCACCGTGGTATTCAAGCTCGTATTCGCCAGCGTGTTCCGTATGCCAATTATACCCATTGTTGTGTTCACCCTTTGAATCTTGCAATCGTCCACGCGTGCAAGGATTCTTTGATAAGAAATCTTATAGATACAGTTCAGACAATCGCCTTTGTATTTGACTATTCAGCAAAACGACTTTTGCAGTTTAAAGAAAGTCTTGAACTCGACACGGACGTGAAAGATGCAATAGACAGGAAAACCAAACTCAAAACATTATGCGAGACTAGGTGGTTTTCAAGGGTGGATTTTCTGACGACTTTCCTGCAGTGTTACGATGCCATCGTTGCTGCTCTCCGGGAGCTGTCAGAAGATGAAAATTCCAAAGCCAGGAGTCATGTATGTTCCATCCTCCAGTTTGATTTTATTATTACTTTAGTCACTGCAGAACATGTCCTAGCACCGACAAATCTTCTTCCTTCTTCAAGCAAAGGAACAGGATCTTCTTGAGACAGTGAAGTAATGTCAAGCTGTAATATGTATTCTGCAGGCGGAGCGAGCAGACGACACTATTTGGGAGGCAATCTTCTCCAAAAGTAAAGAAGTCGCTCCTACTCAAAACATTGCTGCCAGTGTGCCAAGAGTAGTTGGAAAACAACAGCATCGCTGTAATGCCCCTGCTAACACACCTTCCGAGTACTGGAAGCGAAACCTCTACCTACCATTCACCGATCACCTCATTTCCGAACTGACGGACAGGCTGATTCTTAATGAACCGAGATTTATTGCGCAGTACTTGATTCCGTCAGCACTGCGTGACATAACACATGAGAAAACAATCAACGTGTATGTTACATTCAGAGACAGCATACCAGCAGCCGATAATCAAGAGTTCAAAGGGGAGGTTCAAATTAAGATGGAAAACCAGATGAGCTGATGTTGACGACAAACCGGCAACACTGGCTGACAGTTTGCGGGCCATCCGAACACCAGAATTATACCCCAACGTGTATCGCATCCTGGAAATACTTCTATGTATGCCAGTATCTTAGTCGTCGGCAGAGAGATCTTTCAGCGTAATGAGACGTATCCGAGGTCTACAATGGCTGGGGATAGGCTTTCATTCTTAGCTGTTCTACATTCGTACAGGAAGACCGACATAGACCTGGGAAAAACTATAGAAAGGTTTGCGGCGAGAAAACCAAGAAGGCTTGTTTTCCAATGATGTGTATCATGTCGATCTATCTTGACATGTTTCAGTTTTGAAAGAATATACAATGAACATTCATTTTAAAATGTATACATTCTTTCATTTCAAAATTAAGGATTATCTCCCTCATGCATAGCTCTTATCCTTAAACGAATTTGACTCCACTTTTTGGCACTCTGTTTTCCCCTAAAATAGCTCTTACAGTTTATTGTTATTTCGGATTTCATACATTTCGTTTCAGCCATTATTTGTCGAAATGCGCATCTGATGCATCAAAATTGGTACCGTATAAGTTTTACATACATAGGTAATGTACATGTACAAGAAAATGAGATGAAAAGAATTCTCTAGTGTTTGTTATTTTTAATCTTTACAGGTGTATTTTGAACATCAATATCAACTTGACTATCAGTCAAGTCTATCTAAACCAGTTAACCACTCTATCTGACTGTTTTAAACCAGTTATTCTAGGTCAATACCATACGTGTTTGTTTTGTCTCTTCAAAGGTCTAACATTGTTTGTAGGGGGTTCGTCATACAACGATATTGGACAGATCCTTTCTAATTTTTGAGATTTTACAAGTGTTTGTGCGCATTTCGTACACAAACAGAACATACCTCGAATATGGCTGCGTAACAAATTTTATAATGTGTACGAAAAATGCGTTCAGGAGGGTCGAATATACACATCGAAATCGTCTAAAAGAGGTGTAGCGCATTTGCTGACGATACGGCCGACTCAGAAATCTAAATGGAAAACACCGGTTTCCAATAATAGACTGGCGTGTTATATTTAAATATAAGGCCAACGTTTTTTATGTTTTGTTAACCAAGATAAATAACTGCCGCAGTTTAGCATTACTGACATTTATATGAGTCGTTCTTTACTTAATAAACCATTTCCCTATTTGGAATGATGAACAGTACAATATTTTCATAGACCTGTGCATTCATATTACACAACAACCCTTTTACATATGGCATTACTTAACTCACTGTTCTGACATTTAATAGATGTCATCAGTTCATTTGCCTTTGGTTGATAATTCGAGTGTTTATCTTTACCTAAATATCATATGACAGTTGCTACATGAGTTTTTATTTTTTTTTTTTAATTTATTTTTTTAGAAGTCAAACTGCATAACAGTTCTTTTCCTCCCTTGACTTATTTTTAGTTATTACATGCTGTGCATTTGTGTCCTTTTTCTTGTAGTATTTGTTTAGCTTTTCGTCAGCCACATTACGGTTTGAAATTCCTGTGCACACAGGAACATGTTAGTGTAAACAAGCGGAACTACAATGATCTCGGAATAAATTCCCTTTCTTTAAGTCGTAACTTGCAAATATTAGAAGTTATGGTGAAAATGACTAATATTTCTTATAAAATATGTATCACATTTACCCCCCCCCCCCTAAAAAACGACCCCAAAAAATGAAAAGCAAAAGAAGAAGAAAATAGATTGGAAAATATTGGATTGAACTCGGGGAATGTATGTTTTAAGTGTAAGGTTACCGAGCACCTAAATCACTGGGCCACCCAGGCTTGTAAGTTTAAAGGTTTAACTTTTGACAGGCTGCTAAATCTCAAGGTAAATTTTGAGAACGATTTTTTCATATTTTATCCATTTTCAACAAGAGGACCACCTTAAACCAAATTTCCTCAAACGGACTTATATACAGTCATAAGCAGGTAAAACAACTTCAGTGTTTTATTTCTGGTTTAAGGTGGCCTTTTGCAACAGTTTGCAATTTTTTTTATGCCCATTACGTTACATCTACTATATACTCTATATAATCACGGTGATGTTTATGCTTTTCAAATAAATATACTATCAACATATCGATATCTTTATTAAGTAATTTGGGAAAACACAAGTATAAACTGACATTGTATAGCAGAATATTTGTAAAAAATGATATTCAAGAAAAAGGTATGTATGTAGGCAAAGTTGCATACCAAGTGCGCTATACCTCTTTACCAGAAACCCAAACCCCCTGCCTACTCGGGCGTCCACATCAAAAGTACCCTGGCTACGCCCCTGGAAAGTGATTAGAGGCGTGAGATTCTGTTTCTTTTATGATTGAATTAGTTATTACATGCTGTGCATTTGTGTCCTTTTTCTTGTAGTATTTGTTTAATACATTAAAACCCGCTACTTGGACATGTTGAACTTGACAAACGATACTTGATCGGTCATTTTTAGATTGGGTTTGGTATTACTATAATTCAACAATAGTTACTCCAGTTCGTAATAGAAAGCACCTTTTCTTTACAATAGTCGAAAATAAGTAGAGACGCGAGTTTAAATTGAGTCCCCCCCCCCCCAAAAAAAAACCAACCAATTATTCGTATCAATTTAGAAATCCCCAAATGGCAGAACAAATGTCGTCATTTCAAGGGCACGCAAATATTATATTCTCTTTTTTCTTGGTTGTCTCGTACACGTATCAGCTAATTATAAATCATGGAATTACTAGTATTCGATCATATAATAATGGTGAATACTGGCATGGATGCGCGAGGTCTACATCCTATGTCCCAAGTTGTTGTAGCAAATGGATCGTCTGAAAATGTGAAACGGTAAGAATCGATGAATAAACAAGTAGTTCACAGCCATTGGACTTCGTGTGTAGTGCTGGAAACGATATACCAGCAAGGATAATGTCTACTACAGCGACTTATATCACAAAAGTGAAGATGAATGGCCAACTAATCGTAAAATGAGACTTAAAGCGAGAGGTGTCCGAAATCTAGTAAGGTAGGTAGGTACCTTGTGGTATTAGTAAGGAGGGGGTGACCCATGTATAAAACAAGTGCCTGTGGACGAAAACAGACAAACAAATCAAAACGATACTTTGTCAGCCGTCTTTGTTTATGCATATAGCTAAACAATCGGATCACGCACTCGTCCCTTTCCGTAGAATCGGACGTGGATCGACACAAGTATTGCATCAAATCGATGCATGTCTTCGCCGGAAGCACGCCCATGGATGAGGTTAAGAACCGAATCCCTGTATAATGTGCTATTTAGATTTTCACCACAAATTCAGTTTTGATATCATTAACGTCTTATTCATTATAATACATAAACATGGAAGTGGAAAATACCTTAGATATGTATGATAGCTTACATAATAGATGCATTTGAAAGCTCATATTTCATAGTTACATTTGTGTACACCTAGCAACTGACTCTGATGTCGTCGATCTACATACGAGATTCCTTTGTGGTTACGGAAATAACCGAACAGTTACGAATGGTAGCTAAAGTGCAATGTATTTATTTATTTGATGAAATGTTGGCGTTCAATAATGGTCCAGATATTTACCGCTAAAATTCTCTAGAATTTTATTTCAGTACCAAGAAAATATTTACTATGTAATATGGTGTATTTTTGGATTATTTTGTTTCGAGCAGTGATCAGTATCCACTAACATTCGTGTGTTCCGCTGGGCTTACAAGGCATTCCAGTCAATACTATTCAGTAATGAACGGCTCTTCATTTTGATTTAAAAATGGAGTTTTTAAAACCGATTTACTTCAAAGACAAAGAACTGCAAGGACAAATTACGAGCGATACTAAGCGTATATCTGACTCAAATATGAAAATATACGAAATCCAAACACAGAAAAAAAAAAAAAAAATGACAGGAATTTTAAATGGAAATGTTCGCGCTCTGCCAGATGGTAATTTTTTACCACGTTCATGCAAATGCGCGGGACTACAGTGTACATGTAACATATACCACATAGCCAACCGTCAAACAAACGCACTCCACAATGCACAAATTGCTGGGAGACAATGCATTATAAATGTGCATGTCCGAACCAACCCGGTGCAAGGTCTGCAAAAAAGGACATTACCCAGGAGATAAGGCTTGTGAACAATATACCGAACCAATTTCTAAAGTTAGTCCTTTTGCGGGGGCTTCTGATGTGCTTTCAAATTTCTACCCGTGTGAGATAAAGGCATTCGGAGTGTTTCATACATGTAGATCATCCGAGCATGCCTTTCAATATGTGAAAGCCGTACGGAGCGGAGATATTCCCAGGGCAACCGCTATACAGTCAGCGTCTACTACTCTCGACGCCAAAAAGATCGGCAAGATGACCCCACCTTCAGACAGTTTTGAATTGAATGAGTGTAACCTTATGAAGGAGAGAATAGAGGCTAAGTACGAACAAGTACCTGCATTTCGCGATACACTTCATAAAGCCAAAAAATCAGCATTATTCGTTGATTTCTGGGCTTCTGGGCTTGATATAACTGGTGAAATCCACACTCACCCCTCGGCATGGCCGGGACAAAATAAGCTAGGGGAAGTACTAGCTAACATTGCAGCTTCTCGCTCAACCGATAAGCGCTCACAGCGATCTGTCTCCGCCCCTAGACCGTCAAAAGAAGCAGCTCAACTCAACATCTCGTCCATGCTCAGAGAGTTAAAACACAGCGAAAAAACGACAGCTCCAGTTTTCGAAAGACTTCACCTAAATCGCAAACAAAGTCGCACGTCGATAAAAATGGCTAGAATCGCCTGATTTTAATGGCTGAATTGACTTTCCTTACGACTGCTTCCTCGAATACGGACCTGATAGTGAACAATTCTAGGGTTTGTGTGATAGGTATACCTATTAATTTCTTGCATTACTTTACTTTGAAAAATTGTGATGGCTACGTTAAATCTATTTCAGTTAACACATGAGGTTTTTAAAAATTCTAAAGAAAAGAGATAATTTTATAGTTGGAGTTCAGATATAAAGATTGATGTTATTTTTATACAAGAAACTCATTATGTAGAAAAGAATCTTTTTCAGTACGAATGTTCATGGAAAAGAAAATCTATACATTGTTTTTTCGGACTCTACATTTAGTAGTGGGGTGTATATTCTATTTCGAAAAGAACTGGATATAGATATAATAAGTATAAACAAAACCAATGATGGTCGAAAACGTTTGATCAAATTCAGTATTGGCGATATAGCATATAGTTTATTATAATCATGGCACGAATGCACACCCCCGTAAAGAACGGCCTCACAATTGGTATGAGTGGATTCCTTTTTCGTTAGATAAATTGTCCCGCGGGGATCCGGGTTAGAATAGGTCCTCAGTACCCCTTGCTTGTCGTAAGAGGCGACTAAATGGGGCGGTCCTTCGGATGAGACCGCGATCTCGTGTCACAGCAGGTGTAGCACGATAAAGATCCCTCCCTGCTCAATGGTCATAAGCGTCGAGCATAGGCCTAAATTTTGCAGTCCTTCACCGGCAAGGGTGACGTCTACATATGAGTGAAAAATTCTCGAGAGGGACGTTAAACAATATACAATCAATCAATCGTTGGGGAAATTACACGTTAACCACAAAAATCAAAGAAAAAGAAATACATGATATACCTAATATTACTTTATACAGTTCTTGAAATATTAATCCAAAATTAATATTCATGATAGAAAGATAGACGTGTTGTGTGGTATGTGTGTGTGCTATTTATCTCGCTAAAAGCATATCTTTAGCCTTCATTGTCATGTCTCTTATCCTCGTTTTACAATATACATTGTATGTACCTTGCGAAGTTGTGTATTTTCAAACAGATTTCCTATTATATGTTCTCCCTGCTCAGGATCAGCAGAACGTTTGGAACATTAGTTATTGACACGAGCATATGTCTGCTTGCAAATCTGTTTATCCGAACATCAAAAACATGGGTTCCGAACATACTCTAAAAATAGATTTTTTTGGTCACAATTCTAGCTGTCTATCCGATTTCATGCCCTGCACCGTCACTGTATGACGTCACATGTATTCATTTGTGTCTACAGGCAAAGAAGTTATTTTTAATTACACGTACATCAATCATATCCTTTTAATAACTTTAAACGTCGTACGATGAAAACGACGACTGAAAAGAAATCTGGTATAACAATAAAAGATCCTAGTAAAGCAAAGAACGCAATTCCCACGTATCCTACCGTCCGCGCAGAAGGTCGAGGGTCGTCTGCACTTGTCAATTTCCGCTTGGTGGATGATAATTCATCAACATTAACTTGCAACTCTCTCTTTCTCTGTTCAATAGATTCTTCGAGTGTGGTGTTCACCTCAACACAAACACAAGTGCACTGAACGGAGCTATTCACAACAACCTCTACAGCCGTCGATGACTTTAATGTGTCCGTGCTTGTTGATATTGCATATGTTGTCGTTTCAAAAACTGTTGTAATTTCCGACACTGTAGTTTCCGTCTGCGTTGTGATTGATAAAAGCGATGATTCCGTCTTTTGCGAAGGTTCAGTATTTGTAGATAAAGTCCCCGGGTCTGTTGTTGCAGTTGATGAAGCGACTGGTGAGACTGCGAAATATTGCAAAAATAATTTTTAAAAATATTATTTTTTAAAGTTCTGAAAACCTATCATTTTTTTACCCTTGTGGTTGCATTATTTCTTGAACCAGTTTGTTTCTTATTCGCATGAAAATTAATATAAGTTGAGTTATTAAATTATAATAGTATTGAAAAATATGTTTCCACACACATACAGTATAATCTGTCTAAACCGGCTATGTGTGGTTCCAAAGAAATTGGCCGGTTTGCACAGAGTCCGGAGTGCAGAATGTTGACAAGAATGAGAGTTGCTTCCCTTGTATTCATTATCTATGCATACGTGTGTAATGATTGCTAACGTTGTAATATATCACAAAAGAATTCAAAATATAAATGTCAGTGTTTTATTGTCGTGCTCATTTGAAAAAATTTCAATTTTTATTAAACAGTTCAAAATCTGGGAATTATTCGCGCAATTTTCTGTTGGTAAATTGTCGATTTCGTCTACATCATCACCGTTGTCAAGTGCTACAATATGTACGTTCGTCAAGTTTGTGTTGTGTTCGTTTAAAATTTGTCTTTCCCAGCGTTCATTGTAAATGTATCGCTTTCAACTGTCTCAATTTATGAAACGGAAACTTATGTAATGCCGAGTGATCGACCGGACATGGCGAGTTGTGCTAACTAACTGCATATCATCACTGTCTGACTCGCCGGAGAGCTCCGAGAAGTCCACGAGGGGAAACCCTGCTTTTGGAAAACATAACGGGATTGTTGCCGATTTTGTTGATTAATTGAACTTTATCTTTTAATGTCAGTTCTCGTCTCTGTCGTTAGGGGGAGGGCGCCATTACTTCGTGCGTGGTGCTGTCATAATTGAAAAGTGCACCCCTAAAAATAAGGTTTTATTTAAACTGATCGCGACTCATCGCCAGTTGCAGTCTTTTACTTACCTGTGGCTTCCCTTGAGACACCTTTTGTGTACACCGCGTGTGATCGACCGAATACCGACAGGTTGGTCATCGTGGGGTGGCTGGTTTAAATGCGATAATTAGAGCTAATTACGAGCAGTTGGGACCTTGTGTACACCGAATACGATTGACCGCAACAATTAGGGTGGTGTATCATCGAGGGGCCGGTTTACACAGGATAATTAAAGTTAATTGATAGCAGTTGGGACTGTGTTAGCCGGCCGATATACAGAATACGCAGAATCCGGAGTACAGGGAATTATTAATAAAGGATTTGTTAAAGAAATGTTAGGGACTATATTTTGTGGCCGGAATTGACAGAGCGCCGGAGTACTCAGAGGCCGGTTTGGACAAATTATACTGTATTTTGTTTTGGTAATGAAATGGAAGTAAAGCTTCGATTAATGTTCCAATGGGTAATGTTTATCGTTTAAAAAAGCAAATATTGATACCGGTATTTAGAACAACGTGTACGAGGTAGTTCTTAAAATGCTGTGATTTATAATTAAATCTAGAAGAATGCAGTGTTAGAATAATTGGAGTCTTTGGTTGTTTTATTTAGGATTTTACGCCGAAGCAACGATATTTCGGTTCAATTAAAGTTCAGATAGTGTCTGGTTTCGTAGTATTTCTATAATTTTATCAAGCAATTTTGTCAAGTGCTCAATTGTGTCTCTAGATCTCGAGTGATGAAGAATCTACATTGTACGTGATTAGGTTTGACCCAAATCAGTAATTACGACCTATTGTTTTTATTAGTCCCCTGCCGATGAAGTTGTAGGGGACTTTAGGTTTGCGCTCCGTCCGTCCGTCCGTTCAATTTTCCGCACTTTTCCCCTCTGTTCTTGCAGATATTTATTTGATATTTAGCATGTTGCTTTGTCATAACAAGTTACAGATCAAGTTTGAATTTTGTCCCGTTCCGTTGATTTTTCATTAAGTTATGGCCCTTGGACTTAGAAAAACAGCATGAATTATCAGTTTTTCAGACTTTTTCTTGGCTATGCTTGCAGATATTTATTTGATATTTGATACATTGCTTTGACATAACAAGTTACAGATCAAGTTTGAATTTGGTCCCGGTCTGTTAATATTTCACTTAGTTATGACCCTTGGATTCAGAAAAATAGCATGAATTACATATGAAGCAGAATTTATTCAAAAACTTCTACGTGAGAAGAAAAAATCTCTCGCTGCGGCCTTTAATTTGACATTTAGATATATCGATGACGCTTTGCTTATTAACAATAATAGCTTTCATTCATGCAAGATGAAGATAACGAACAGTGATCAATCTCATAACTCCAATAAGCAATACAAAATAGATAGTTGGGCAAACATGGACATCATATGTCGATTTGATATCCCTGTGAGCTCGAAATAAAGGACACCACAGAGTCGTCCACTTCTGCTTCATACTTAGATATTTTATTGAAAGTAGACATTAACGGCAAACTGACAACTCAACTGTATGACAAACGGGATGATTTCAGCTTCTCCATCGTCAACTTCCCATATATATCTCAACTGATTCGATATGCAAGAGCTTGTTCTGCGTATAGTAAGTTTTTAAATCGAGGTAAGCTACTGACAAACAAGTTGATGGTACAGGGATTTTAACAGTATCGATTGAAGTCAGCACTTCGCAAATTCTATGGTCGTTATAGCGATCTAGTTCGTCAATACAACCTATCATTGGGTCAAATGCTGTCTGATGTGTTTCATACCGATTGTTAAGCCGTTCTTGGCACACTGATTTTGACTGCGGATAACTCCGTTTACCTGATCACGATATAGGGCTCACGGCGGGTGTAACCGGTTAACAGGGGATGCTTACTCCTCCTAGGCACCTGATCCCACCTCTGGTGTGTCCAGAGGTCCGTGTTTGCCCAACTATCTATTTTGTATTGCTTATAGGGGTTATGAGATTGATCACTGTTCGTTATCTTCACCTTGCATGTATCAGTTTTCCAGATTTGTTGTTGTTGTTGATTTTTTTTTATGCTTGCAGATATTCATTTTATATTTGGTGCATTGCTTTGTCATAACAAGTTTAGAGATCAAGTTTGAATTTGGTCGGGGTCCGTTGATTTTTCACTAAGTTATGGCCCTTGGACTTAGAAAAATAGCATGAATTATCAGTTTTCCAGACTTTTTTTGTGTGCTTGCAGATATTCATTTGAAATTTGGTACATTGCTTTGCAATAACAAGTTACAGATCAAGTTCGAATTTCGTTTTGGTCCGTTGATTTTTTATTAAGTTATGGTCCTTGGGCATAATAAAAAATAGCATGAATTGTTAGTTACATCCAAGTTTCTTATTTCTGTAGATAAGAGTACTACACTCATTAAAACTTCTAGCATAGTAATACAACAATGTAGCTAAATTATTCATGATCACCTATATTTCACAGTTTATTGACTTGGTTAAAGACCTAAACCTAATTATAAATTTGTCTTTTTTCCTGGTATAGTCTTTACTTGAATAGTAGTTAATGTCCAACCATTCCTATCCTGGTTCCTCAATTTTCCCTTTTACCATAACCTACATAATGAACTTTGAATATTGTTGTGGTACAGTAATTTTTGCAACCAGTAGGGGACTATGTATTGCCGTGCAATACTCTCAGAAAGCTTGTTATGCCTGAAGTACATTAAAAAAATTAACGTACCTTCTACAGAACATTGTCGTTTATGAAAATAGCAAGAACTGCAAAAAGTAAACTGCTCGTTGTTAGAAGTGGCTAACTGACATAGGGAGTTGTCAGTTCTGTAAGTGAATCCCTCACAAAAACTGTCAGCCTTACAGCTAGCTTCGCAATCTTCTACCGTCAATGTATTCTCCCAATACACCGCACTGCTTTTCCGGTATGGTCCAACAACTGTGTACGCATCAAAACAACCTACAATTAAGTTATCAAGTTATCAATTTGATACAATAAAGTACATGTGAATTGTACCGTTGGTACCAAGCAGATGTTTCCGATTACAACATTCGATCTCGTAACATCTTTTTCCTCGCTGAATATGTAATTAAACGTTTCAATATTGTCTTTATCCTGAAATTAAAATTCAAACTTCCTTCATGATTTACAATACTTGTTTCAAGAAATCCATAAACTGATATAATGCTACTTGCCTTTCGGACAATGCCTCTGGTAAAAGAAACACTCATTGCATGAACTAAATATGGAAGTTGAGGCGCTAATGGCATTATTGGCGACAGTTAACTGACATAGATCATCGTCTGTGTTATGATGAAATCCTTGGCAAATCTCATCTGCATTACAGAGTGCTTCACATTCCACTTTTGTTTTGGGGGTTTCTTCATAGAAAACGCCTACACCCCGTTTGTTTGGTCCATGTGTTGTATATGTGGTGAAACAGCCTGTAATTTACAATGAAATCGTGAAATTTGCTTACATCCGCCAATAATCACGATTCGATTTTCACCATTTTTTTCAATCGACTAAAGATTCCAGTTCTCTCCTCGTCTTCAAAGTTAAGACGTGGAGTAGATGTAATCACATACAATACGCAATTTCCGAGTTGCCCAAAATTTATTATACCCCCGCAAATGAAGTTGGGGGGTATATTGGAATCACCATGTCCGTCTGTCTGTAGACATGCTTTTGTCCGGGCATGTTCTAAGAAACTAGTGCACGGATTTTTCTGCAAATTTGTACACTCATTACTCACCATATGAAGATGTACATCTGGTATTTTCAAATTGATTGGACAATTTATCTTTAAGTTACAGGCTTTTTTCTACTTATGGACTAAGGTTAATTTTTAAACTTAAAAGAGTATATCTTAAAAATTCTTGAAGAGATTTGATTTAAACATTGTAATTACATTGTTCTTAGACTAAATTATGCATATCTTATTTTAAATTAGAATATTTAAGGTATTAAAAAGTTATGCTAATTTCTAATTTGTTTAAGAATATTGTTGTTTGAAAATATTTCAAAAAAATATTGAAAGGTTTGAATCAGACCTACTGTTACAGCGTACGATAACGAACCCTCACAGTTACAGCGTACGATAGAGAACCCTCACTGTTACAGCGTACGATAGAGAACCCTCACTGTTACAACGTACGATAGAGAACCCTCACTGTTACAGCGTACAATAAAGAACCCTCACAGTTACAGCGTACGATAGAGAACCCTCACAGTTACAGCGTACGATAGAGAACCCTCACTGTTACAGAGTACAATAAAGAACCCTCACAGTTACAGCGTACGATAGAGAACCCTCACAGTTACAGCGTAACAGTTACAGCGTACGATAAATAACCCTCGCAGTTACAGCGTACGATAGAGAATCCTCACTGCTACAACGTACAATAAAGAACCCTCACTGTTACAGCGTACGATAACGAACCCTCACAGTTACAGCGTACGATAGAGAACCCCCACAGTTACAGCGTATGATAGAGAACCCTCACAGTTACAGCGTACGATAGAGAACCCTCACAGTTACAGCGTAACAGTTACAGCGTACGATAAATAACCCTCGCAGTTACAGCGTACGATAGAGAACCCTCACTGCTACAACGTACAATAAAGAACCCTCACTGTTACAGCGTACGATAACGAACCCTCACAGTTACAGCGTACGATAGAGAACCCTCACAGTTATAGCGTTAAGCGCCGTGCAGACATTGATAACTTCACTTACAGCTGGTGTAGTTTCAGTAAAAGTCAAATATTTGGGACGTAATACAATATACAAACAAAGACCATGTGACGTAATACAACATACAAACACTCTGTGACGTAATACAACATACAAACACTCTGTGGCGTAATACAACATACATACACTCTGTGGCGTAATACAACATACATACACCCTGTGCCTTAATACAACATACAAACACTCTGTGACGTAATACAACATACAAACACTCTGTGACGTAATACAACATACAAACACCCTGTGCCTTAATACAACATACAAACACTCTGTGACGTAATACAACATACAAACACCCTGTGCCTTAATACAACATACAAACACTCTGTGACGTAATACAACATACATACAAACAGCCTGTGACGTAATACAACATACGTACAAACAACCTGTGACGTAATACAACATACGTACAAACAACCTGTGACGTAATACAACATAAATACAAACACCTTGTGACGTAGTACAACATACTTACAAAATACAACATAAATACAAACACATGGTGACGTAATACAACATAAATACATACAAACACGCTGTGACGTAATACTACATGTGTATATACAAACATTCTGTGACGTAATACAACATACAAACACCCTGTGGCGTAATACAACAACACCATGTTGTATCTCACCGGTCGCGGTAGCTCAGTGGTAGAGTATTCGCTTCGTAACCAGGAGGTTATGAGTTGGAGCCACACCTATGGTGTGTCCAGACCAGGGTCCATGTTTGTCCTGCTTTTAATTTGTGTTTTTGTGGGATTTATGAGATTGATCACTGCTCGTTATCTTCATTATTTATTGTAGAAGAGCGATATCATACCTGGTACCACGGAATGCGTAGAACGTAAAAATCTGCATTTCATGCCAAGATACAAGTAATAATATTGCTGTGCAACACCCTTTAGAAAGTCGTTTCATAAGAATTGAAACTAAATTAAATTGGTTTCAATTTCATACAATTTCTTGATTAAATGTTCAGCTTTTTACTTAGTACTCACCCCCTGGACATTGCTTCACATAATAATGACAGGAGGAACACCAGTAATCGTCGGAATACGAGGAGGATGAGGATAATCCGCATGTACTGTCATCAGTGTTGTAATAAAAGCCCATGCAAGTCGTGTAACTGTTACACTGATTCTCACAATCTGGTCGGCTGAGTGGACTGCTCTCCCACAATGTAGATCCGGACGAAGCTCTTCGTCTATTCCCAATGGATGTGTAGGAATTCAAACAACCTATTATTTGTAGATATAGGACTCTTTGTCATGGTTTGATAAATTAATGCAATTTTTGGTTCTTACTACGAAAATTTAGCTTCTTTAATTACCTACAAGCTGTCAAATTTCGTTAGATTCGTTACATTCATATCACCCACTATTGATATCTGAATACGGTAAATTATTAACAAGAGGCCAACAGGCCTTATCGGTTACCTGGGTATTAGTTAATAGTATCACTAGCCCTAGGGGTTATAAAATGTAGGAAAAAATTCCTGTTCTGCATGTCTAAGCTAAATTCTATTATTCAGCAGAAGTATGAAAGGTGAAGATAACGAACTGTGATCAATTTCATAACTCCTATAAGCAATACAAAATAGAGAGTTGGGCAAACAAGGAGCCCTGGATATACATGTGTACATGTACCAGAGGCGGAATCAGGTGACTAGGAGGAGTAAGCATCCCCTGTCGACCGGTCACATCCGCTGTGAGACCTATATCTTGATCAGGTAAACGGAGTTATCCGTAGTCAAAATCAGTGTGCCAAGAACGGCCTAACGATTGTCATGAAACACATCAGACAGCATTTGACCCAATGATAGGTTGTATTGGCAAACTAGATCGTTATAAGGACCATAGAATTTGCAAACTGCTGATTTTAAACGAGACTGTTGGAACCCCTGCACCATCAACTTGTTTGTCAGTAGCCTGCTTCGATTTAGAAATTTACCATACGCAGAACAAGCCCTTGCGTATCGAATCAGTATAAAACAAGATGTATTCTTTAACATAAATGCCCAGAAAGTGCCCTTGATTAAAGAGTTTGCATAATATAATTATGTTATATTAATTAACACTATATTTTGATTTTGGAGCCCAGGGATTGTGAAATTCACAATTTCATACACCTCTTTCCGCCTTTCCCAAATATGTAAAAAAAAAATAATAATAATAATAATTTTTTTAAAAAATTACAGTATCAGCAGACTTTTTTTTAAAAAGTCTTTCAATTGATAAAGACAATAATTACTTATAATGATAATTATGGCACCACCCTGGAACCAAAACCCCCACTCCTGAGATTTGGAAATTTAAAAGTGTGGTAAAGGGCTACCTGCTCCTTCTAATCTATTAAGTATCAATAACATTGAGGAAGAATGGTGTTTATTTAAATATTTTACACATACACACTATGTACCAAGTTTGGCCCTGCCCTGGAATCAGAAACTCTACTCAAGGGATCATAATATTTACAATTTTGGTAAAGGCCTTGCTACGCTATGTAACTGATAGATGCATTTACGCTTTCCTACAGATGTGCGGTTGTAGAAATTATTTTCGGCACAGGGGGGGGGGGGGGGGGGGCAGTAGTCCTGATATTTACAATTTACCCCCCCCCCCCCCCCTCCTCCCAGAAATGCTTCATACCAAATTTGAAAAGAAATGAATCGGTAGTTAAGAGTTAATTGTTGACGAACGACAGATGCAGACCAATAGCAATAGGTCACCTGAATGATTCAAACGGTGACTTGAAGAGTTGAGATCAAATCAAAATATATACCAATATCAGAGACATATAATATACATCTCTGACAATTTCCAGATGTTAAAGCTGTATGGTCCGAATTACAATATTTTTTTTTCCATCTCGTAAAAACGCTATTAAATCATCGCACGTATGTAGTTATGAGACTGTACGACCTATCATAAATTATTTCACCTGTTTTAACCCAAATAATTTGATTTTAAATCGATGTTTACAAATAACTGCGTCACTCTGCCATTTCAAGCGACAGTCACGTGACCAGTTCAAACTTTCAGATCATCGGTGGTCTTATCTGTGTAAAGCTATGTATTTTGTTATAACAGTACCGTACCATAAGTTTAATAGAAATAAAAATATCAAATACCTCTTAGTAATTCGTTGTTTTACGCTCATTCAGCCTTAAAACTAGACATTTGCGTATGAGTTAATACATCATGTTGGGATTCCCCTGACGCGCGTGGGTCTATTTATAGACGTCTATTATGGGATGATTTAAATATGTAGCCACTATATTTACTTTCTAAATAATATTCGCACTGTTTTCTTTTACATTCAAATGTTTTCAAGCATGTAATTAAGGGAAAGTTAATAACTTTATAAAGTAATTAATCTGCTTTAAAGTAATTGTGTACAAAAATAATACATGAACATCGGGTCATACAGCTTTAATCAGTATGACGAAATGAAAATTAATTAATTCCTACGAGGGCATCTCGCATAATCTTATCAGTCCTATAACTTAGAAACTGTAGTTGTGGTTGATTGCATGGTTGGGTTAACGTCACGCTTGAGAGTTTTTCAGTCATATGGAGACGTCACCATTGCCTGTGAAGGATGCAAAATTTAGGTCTATGCTCGGCGATTACGGCCTTTAAAGACCCATCTCATGACCGTACGGTCAGTGAAAATGTAGACGGAGCCTAATCTAAACAGATTTTATTTACCTGGAGTGGCCAGGGTCTACCAAGGTGTTAATTGCTATATCTCATGGCACTCAAAGAAATACACAGAGACAGTAGAAATCTACCTGTCCATGCTTTTTTATAGTTTTGATATACACAGGACCTGTCTCAGGGACCTCTGCAGAGTTTCTGTGGTCATAGTGTTTGAATAATGGTTGTATTCCTAAGGGTAGCTGACACACATTCTACACCCACCCCTCTTTCTCTCTCTCTGTCATTGACTCAATGAATAATTTCTGTTATAAACATAGAGGTATCATAAATTGATGACATAAATTATTTCAATAGGCTACAAGTTTTAAAACTTATTGTGCAAATTATTGTTTGATTTCTGATTGTGTAATTTATAATACATGTACAGGTATATAGAGGGGGAAAAATTACAATTATATTGAAATTGCATTGTTCAGGGGCCTTTTTAAAAACAATTGAATTACAAGAAAATAGCAGTTGTGGACAGGTCATTGCTATCAAAACTCAGGTATACTGGGCTTCCTCAAGATCTAAAGAATGCCTGTAGATACTGGCTGTTATTGTTATCAAAACACCTCTCTGGGGTAGCCCCAGACCACAGTGTCTGCAGATGTCACTCCACCTGAGATCTATTGTTAAATATTTGATTGGCAGGCAGCTTACAATTTGGGGGTGTCAACTTAAAATTGGGTCTTTAAGCTTGGAGGGATCGCTATCGTGTCATACCTGCTGTGACATGGGTACTCGGTTTTTGCGATGTCATCCAAAGGACCGCCCCATTTAGTCGCGTGGTACGACGAGCAAGGGGTAATGAGGACTGATTCTAATCCAGATCCCCCGGGGACTGTAGTTATGCATTATGAAGTCCCTGTAATAATCACCTTTGCACAAGTGCAAAATGTAATAAAGTACAAATGTAATATAACAAGATAGATTAAGGGTAATTCTATTTGAATGAAGAGAGATGGGGAAGGGCACAAAAATTCATAGCACGGTTAATATTTTGCGGGGGCAATTTTCGCATAAAGTATCAGCACACGACTCGGGACAACGCGAGGCTGTTGGAAACGTGTTGATATTCAGGTCGGGATCGCGGAAACGTGTTGATATTCAGGTCGGGATCGTGAGAGCGGCATGTTCCTTTGGTAAAACAGTCAAATGCGGGTGAGGACATTTCTCCTCAGGTCATATAGGTAGCCATTGATGGCTGCTAAAATTTTGTGGTAAAGGGATCCATGCTCTGATTTATTTATCCTGATTTCTACATGTGCGGGTCAAAACCCTTTAAACCCCAAACTATTTGGAGATTTCTTGAAATTCTATATTTGGAATGGCATTTCAGGAAAGTTCAGAAAAAAGTTCTTTTCACTTTCTAAAAACTGAACGTTCTAGAATTGTTATATAGTATAGATATACTGTAAATTTTGTGGAAACAACAGTCTACAGAATTTCATTGGATATCACACTACTGGAGACATGGCTTAACAGAAATTGATAGTGCTATAGAAATGTTCAGTTACTCAGAAGCGAATTAAGGTCTATCAGAATATACACGTGGTACATGTATATTGATTATATCATCCTCGCATATCATAGTCTGGGTCTACTTTACCCTCTAGATCAGCCCTGTTGATTTCTTGGAGGAATGAGGATAATCATGTAATAGAATTAACCAATCAGCAATCATTGTTGCTTAACCTTGTGACGTAATTAGGGTCCTGCATGAAATGCGGGAAGCCCTATAGTAATCACATCGTCCGTCCGTCTGTCCGTCAACACTTTCTTTGTGACACGATACCTCAAACAGTTTTTATTGTAGTTTTCAAATTTTGTACAGAAATAATTTACAATAAGAGGAAGACGCTTATAGATTTTGGGGTCATTTCACTTTGTCTGTATGTCATCATCTTTGTTATTATGAACACTTTCTTTGTTACACGATAACTCAAACAGTTTTCATTGTACAGTTTTCAAATTTTGGACAAATTATTTGTAATAAGAGGAAGACATCTATAGATTTTGGGATCATGTCACTTTGTCCGTCTGTTTGTATGTCATCATCTTTCTTATTATGACCGTATCTATTTACCAGTCTAAGGGAGATAATTCAATTTGAATTATGATATATTGTATTGATATAGAAAATTTACAAAAAATAACTCTACAACATTGTGTATATTTTGGGGGGTTTGTTAATGTGATATTTAAAAAATGCTTGATGATACATGTATATTGAATTAACACGTCATTCCCAGTCAACAACTCTCGATCGGAATTCGAAATTAAATTTCTGATATCCGGTTGCAAAGTGGAACTGCTTCATTGAATTATGTACTAATTGCATGTGACACCTTAGAGAACTGTTCCTTGTAATAAAGAAAGTCCGAAATATATACAAAATAAATGTACCTTATTCATTACTGTTACCGAACTTTTGTCGGTGAAAATCTCTAAATGGCGTGTTTCACTGCGCTTGTTGACGGAGGTCCACATTTTCTACGTGAGTATTTTGATATTTGCTGATGAATTTTTTAGCGCATACATGGTATGTCTCTGCTAGGAATAATGGAAATTGTCTCACCTATGCATGTAAAGACATATTCTGTAGATTTTTATTTTTAAAAATGTAAAACACTATCAAATGTGTTTGAAATCGCTTAGACCCCCATGTCAGAATTTCCATTTCCTAGACATCAATATGTCAAATTCATAATCTTTTTCGAATAGTGTGTACCACATTTTGTACCAGTTATCCATTTTGAATCCCCTATTACAATGGGATTTAGTTGCACTCTGTTGTGTTCGAGTGCATGAGTGTGTGTCAAACAGAAGTAAGTTACATTTTCATTAGTCTCATAAATATGCTTCATGATTCCTTTTTCACAAATTGGCATTCCAATGTATCTTTGAATATTATTAATTCTAACATATATACTAGCTCCAAACATTGCTATATCAAATACAGATGCCACTTTCCTCTAATAACCCTCAGCGGGGCCCTTGCTGACCGTGTCAGTATTCTAGTTCAAACCGTTGTTCTTACAACAACAATATATTCATGACGTCGTACTGTAGTATGTTACGTAAATATTAGATATACGATAAAAACGATGATACCAAAATATGAGGTTAGCAACAAAGGACAAACTCTTTAAATTTTCTTCACGGACGTTTTCTGTAATGGTGAGATTATTGAGATTTACCAATCGTGCAGTCTTTCCATTAGTTGACGGCTACCAATTTAGACAATATAGTTCTGAATTTAACAGGGAAAGGGATGAGATATCAACTCAGTTGTTAATTGATTTCTATCCAGAGCAAATGTTGATTTTAAATTAGCTGATCCAGAGGTTCTGCGGAGACGCTGAATGGGATTACATCATTTGGTTGTTTACAATTACTACAG
>NC_079164.1:43928018-43968018 GCF_947568905.1 Ostrea edulis
GCAAGCGTTATTGGTAACCATAAAGAACTATATAAAGCAAACCATTTAGAAATCTTCATCTCTTTATATCGAAACTTATTTTTCTTGCATTTGGTCCTTCACTCTATAATTCATTCTGACAGGTTAAAGGGACATGGATACGATTAAAGCTGAAAATTTTCAAAAACTTTTAATGTTTAGAGTGCTTAACTAAGGTATTTCAAATAGTCTGCAAAAATTTTAATGTCAGTCGTCAAGGTACATGGGAGATATAGAGCTCACAATTCTTTGTTATGTAAACAAGGCTCGTGCCATGTTTTTGTTTACATAGGTTGAATATACTGGTAAAAGTTTCGTTTAAAGCAGATTTTTTAAAATTTAAAAGTTAATTCTGAACACAATTAAATAGTTTCTAGTGTTTGGTACATCTCATTTTCGTTTAAACATGCTATTTTCTATTAATTAATCTATATGTGAACAAAAACATGGCATGAGCCTTGTTTACATAATAAAGAATTGCGAGTGGCTGTATCTCACTTGTAACTCAACAACTGTTATTCAAATTTTGGTTGACCATTAGAAATGCTTTAGTTAGGCATTGTAAACAGTGAAAATAAAAAAAATTAAATTTCTTATATTCCATTCCATCAGTTAATATCCCATTTTATAAAGTAGCTGTCATTTCTAAAGAAATAAAAATAACTCAAATACAAAATGTATTTAGTTATAAAAACGTGAAGATAACGAACAGTAATCAATATCATAAATAAAGGAACGCTATTTGCAAAACAACAAAAGTATATGATATTTTTTAAAATTGTGTTTTGCATTTTCCAACATTTTGCCCAGCCTTGGCGAGGAAGATGGTCTAATCATAGTTACTAAAACTCATAACGCTAGTTGAAGTTTGTTATAAACAAATGGAAAAAATATGAATACATGTGATACTTACATGTATTATCAATACCATATTTATACGATTCTTTATTTTTAAAAAGATAGCAGATGAGAATTTTTTTTAATGAATACAATAAAGCATATAACAAGGAGAAAATAAAAACGACAAACTTTGATTATTTGAAAAGACCAGTTAAATTGTCTCCTTTGACAATTTTTCATGCGATAATGATAAATCAAGGCATAATTTTGAATTAATTTTCAGTGCAATATACCTGCATGATAACTAACAAATAAATGAAGATTTGAATCGTAATCTGGCACAAAAGTACATATATTCTATCAAAATCGACTACCGTATCAACCATACCTGAGCAAAATAATAAATTGGCTCCAATTATCCAGATAAAAACCACGCTGCTCAGCATCTGCTCAAATATAAAATTCATGTTTTAAAAAATGCTTTTGTCTTTCTATCCATGATATCACTGCAAGTGCCCCTGAATTTTCTAATTTAATTTGCCCTAATGATTAAAATAAAACAACTGTTTCAGAATTATTTTGGTTTCCCGCACCGCGATGTATTCCATACTAGCCATAAAATACTTGAAATACAAATGCATTTTTTACTTTCTTTGTTGGATCAAGCTTTGTAATACTACTCTGTAATCTTTCTTAATTAGAGTAAATACCGTTGATCTCCTTCGATGTTTCTATTTGAATTGAGTAAAGAAACGGAATAGTCATTGAACTATCATTTTACAGCAAGTGTGTTGATCAATATATGTACCAAATATAAATAAATGGACAATAATTGTCTTTAATCTCATGATATGGGGATTATGGATAACAGATACCGCAGTATTTATTTTAACGAAGTTCAAGCTGTGTTTAAATGTGTGCTGAGCTGTATTCCAAAAATTCGCTCAAAAATCAATTTCAGGCCCATTTTCCGTAT
Organism: Ostrea edulis; assembly: GCF_947568905.1. Lineage (NCBI taxonomy): Eukaryota > Metazoa > Mollusca > Bivalvia > Ostreida > Ostreidae > Ostrea > Ostrea edulis. The sequence continues at coordinate 43,929,853 of NC_079164.1, forward strand.
TACATTAGTCTCGTGCACGCGACCTGGAGAATTTTTTACAACAACATTAGACGCATTTCTCTTTTTAGTTAACTTGTTTAAAACTCTCAGAAAGCACTTAAGATTATTTTCTGATTGGTTGTAAACGTCTTTCATCACTTCAATTAAATATCATATTGATTGAATATTGTTTAACGTCCCTCTCGAGAATCTTTCACTCATATGGAGACGTTACCATTGCCAGTGAAGGGCTGCAAAATTTAGGCCTATGCTCGACGTTTACGGTCTTTGAGCAGGGAGGGGTCTTTATCGTGCCACACCTGCTGCAACACGAAACTTCGGTTTTTGCGGTCTCATCTGAAGGACCGTCCCATTTAGTCGCCTCTTACGATATGCAAGGGGTACTGAGGAGCTATTCTAACCTGGATCCCCACGACACAATATCATATTGAATTGAACTTGTACCACAATTCAGACGCGAGATATGGACGTAGACCAAATAAATGCAGTTTTAGTTTGCAATTCGATTTAGACACAATGGAAGCAACCTCTTTAAGTGAATGAACAGATGTCATTTCACTCGAAAAACATTCGAAACTCCTATTTTTGTCTTCAAAATTAAAGGGACATGGACACAATTTGAGCTGAAAATTTTCAAATTTCATTTTTAATGTTTAGAATGCTTAACTAAGGTGTTTCTAATGCTCAACAAAAATTTGAGTGTCAGTTGTCAAGGTACGTGGAAGATACAGAGCTCACAATTCTTTGTTATGTAAACAAGGCTCGTGCCATGTTTTGTTTACATAGATTGAATACATTAGTAAAAGTTTCGTTTAAAGCAGATTTATTCAATTTATAAGTTAATTCTGAACACAGTTAAATAGTTTCTAGTGTTTGGCACATCTCAATTTGTTTTAAACGTGTAATTTTCAAAAAAGAAACCCCTGTAAAGAAATGGGAATTTATTATATAGGGCTCACGACGGGTGTGACCGGTCAACAGGGGATGCTTACTCCTCCTAGGCACCTGATCCCACCTCTGGTGTGTCCAGGGGTCCGTGTTGCCCAACCATCTATTTTGTATTGCTTATAGGACTTATGAGATTGATCACTGTTCGTTATCTTCACCTTGCATGTTTACGCTTGCCATGTCTTAAAAGGGGCATGAACACGGTTAGAGCTGACAATTTTCAAATTTTATTTTTCCATTTTAACTGTTTGCAATGCTTAACTAAAGCACTTCTAATGGTCAACCAAAATTTGAACAGCAGTTGTTGAGTTACAAGTGAGATACAGCACTCGCAATTCTTTGTAATGTAAACAAGGCTCGTGCCATGTTTTTCCCAATAACATAGTTATAACTGTTGATATCCATAGAGACGCCATTTCATTGCTACTCCCCGTGAGTTCTTGCGGAAAGCACAAAGAAGTTAGTTACCTTGTGTTTCAGGATGTTTTCCTTAATGCTATGTAAACAATATTTTCGACAAATCATTCAAATTGATTCGCATACAACGATTCTACATTGTACTTATAACGCTTCACTTGGGGGAAATCCAACAATTAGATTAAAAGCAATAGAAACCGAATATTTATAATTATACTAAGCCAGCTGAAGAGCCAAACTCATACACTCCCTATCAAAACTAGCTTGTGTCTGCTTACTCCTCCTAGACACCTGATCTCACCTCTGGTGTGTCCAGGGGTCCGTGTTTGCCCAACTCTCTATTTTGTCTTGCTTATAAGAATTATTAGATTGATCACTGTTCGTTATCTTCAACTTTCATGTAGACATTGTCATAATATTCATAATACGTGCAGTAATGGATGTACGATTTGTACGCTCCGTCAAAACCTGTGATAGTACGCAGAATAATCAAGTAAAATTCAAACCTAAGACTTCGGTAGTGATTCTTCCTTCTCCAAACGTTCGGCATCTAGATATGACCTTAGAAACGGAGGTCCCATGAAAGGTGAAGATAACGAACAGTGATCAATCTCATAACTCCTACAAGCAATACAAAATAGATAGTTGGGCAAACACGGACCCCTGGACACACCAGAGGTGGGATCAGGTGCCTAGGAGGAGTAAGCATCCCCTGTCGACCGGTCACACCCGCCGTGAGCCCTATATCCTGTTCAGGTAAACGGAGGTATCCGCAGTCAAAATCAGTGTGCCAAGAACGGCTTAACAATCGGTATGAAACAAGTCAGACAGCATTTGACCCAATGATAGGTTGTATTGACGAACTAGATCGCTATAACGACCATAGCATTTGCAAAATGCTGACTTCAATCGATACTGTTGAAACCCCTGTACCATCAACTTGTTTGTCAGTAGCTTACCTCGATTTAAAAACTGACTATACGCAGAACAAACTCTTGCATATCGAATCAGTTGAGATATATAAACACCATATGCAGGTGATAATGGAATATTGCTACATAAATATGGGAAGTTGACAATGGAGAAGCTGAAATCATCCCGTTTGTCATACAGTTGAGTAGTCAATTTGCCGTTAATGTCTACTTTCAATAAAATATCTAAGTATGAAGCAGAAGTGGACGACTCTGTGGTGTCCTTTATTTCTAGCTCACAGGGATATATCAAATCGACATATGAATGAAAGTTATTATTGTTAATAGACAAAACGTCATCGATATATCGATTTTTTCTTCTCACGTAGAAGTTTTTGTATAAATTCTGCTTCATATGAATATAGAAACAGGTCAGATAACAAAGGAGCACAATTCGTGCCCATGGGAATTCCAACAGACTATTGGAAGACCTGATCACCAAAGACCACGAAGATATTGTCAATGAGGAACTCTTAGCATATTATTTATTTCAACTTCAGAGAACTTGTGCGTGGAATCAGAGTGCTGTTTAACAAAGTAAGTTTTTGAATGACTGATAACTAGATATGAATATTTCCGTTTTCCATTTTTGTTGAAGAAGCAACTGTCTATGATGTCAAAAAGTATAGTCTTTAATTTATCGAGAGGAATGGTCGTGTATAGTGTTGAAAAGTCATAGGTTTTATTGTTATTGATTTGGGAAAAATTCTGCGATTTCAAGTTTACTAAAAGTTCTTTAGAATTTCTTAGAATCCACATTTGATTAACACCACTTCTGGCATATGTAGTCGCACAGTAAGTTTGAAGTTTCTCCTTCACAGCTGTTAATATTTTCGTGAGGAGCAAAGATAGGGGCTTGGTAGAGCACTTACTGTATCCAGCAATGTATCTTTGTAAGGGGTTTTATGTAGTTTAGGAATCCAATATAGGTATGGTAACTCATTTTCATTCGATCCATTGACTAGGATATTAAATGTGTCTAAAACTGAAGCATGGTTTTGAAGAACTTCATCTTTTGAAAGGACAGTTGGAGTATAAGTACGATTACCAAAAGTGGAATTAATGCCAAGTTCGTTGAAAATACAATTGTAATAATGAGCCTTACAAACAAAGACAATGTTGTTACTAGCTTTGTCAGCTGGAACCAAAACATATTCCTCATATAACCTATCTAATTCTTTTATCACTTCTGGTTTACTAAACACAGAAGGATAGATGGTACGTACTTTTGTTTTCATATGTCTAATGCGGGATTTTAACATTCCTCTTATGCTTTTAACCCATTCTGACAATGTATCAAATTCTTCTTTTTCATATTTAGCCCATCGTCTAGCATAATCTTCGACAGAATTCATAACAGAGATTAAGTTCTGTCGCCAATTAAAAGACCCAGGTTCTCTGTATTTAGGACCATGTCGCAGAAATACCAAACGCTCGGCATCTAGATATGACCTTAGAAACGGAGGTCTCATATCGCAGAAATGCCAAACGCTCGGCATTTAGATATGATTATGAATACTTACACTTGCCAATGTGTTTCCTTATAAGATAATACTAACGAAATTGACATTCAATTTTTGAGGACATGAAGTCGGTCACGTTATTGTGTATGTATACAATCACCGCCTCAAAAGTATTTGGGTCAATTATACAAGGTAATTTTACCTGCTTCTTGCTTATACAATGTATACAATGATATAACAACTAAAAATTAAAACACACATCATAATATCTATAGTTTATTTTGTTAATAGACAAGAATTTCTTTAATTGATAACATTTCAGAAATGTTATTAAACATACCGTTTTGTTGTTTTATTTTGAATACCGTCTGCAACTAAAACTGCAATTTTTGCAATATGGTGAATTCATACGGTGACTTTTGATATTGGAAGTGAAGAAACGGAGACAGATTTCGTCATTATGCCCATTTAATTCAGGTACGTGTTTCATTGAAATATTTAGCTGAAAGCTGATCTCTCTCCCTCCCTCCCGATCTCTCTCTCGATCTCTCTCTCTCTCTCGATCTCTCTCTCTCTCTCTCTCTCTCTCTCTCCATCCAAAGTTGGGGATTTGCATGGAATATCAAGATCTTTTCATTGAATAATCGATCCCTATGGCGAGGAGTGCCCCGCCCCCTCTTTGATAGGCAATATGACAGGTACTGTTATTTCTCTCGGTGCTTTGTACAATACATGTATATGAGAAAAATAACTCTCTCTGCTTGAGATCGAAATCAGCCAATGAAAGGTACATGTTGTATTTAATGTCTACGAATCGTTAACTCATGCATAATTTAGACAGTTCTTTTATACAGCAGATATATACATGTAATATATAATCATCAGAAGTCCTGTTATTTTTTTTTTTTTTTTTTTTTTTGTTCGGGGTTTTTTGGGGGGGTGGGTTGGGTGGGTAAATATACATATATGAACACAAAACAAACAACAATATGTGCACTCTTATTAGGTATTGTTGATATATTCTTGAAATCGATTTTCTTGAACGAATATATAATAATCAACACACCTGTGAAATGGAAGAATTTTTCGCAATTTCTCTAAACGTAAATATAATTTTCACTTGACATTTCACTGAAATGGAGAACAGAGGATATCCGATTACTCCATTTGCGATTCTTTATAGAGACATATCCTCTGAATGTTCATTGTTGGATAGTGCCAATGCCAATGCGAAACGAGAGGCCCATGGGCCACGTCGCTCACCTGAGTCACCTTGGCCTTTATCTGAAGACTTTCCATATATATATTTGCATGTAAAACCTTAGTCCTTATTGTAGCCCCAACCTACCCCTGGAGACCGTATGATTATACCCCCCCCCCCCAAACGAAGTTTGGGGGGGTATACTGGAATCACTTTGTCCGTCTGTCTGTCCGTTTGTCCGTAGACGCAATTTGTCCGAAGTTTATTTCTAATACCGCTGGACATATTTCATTCAAACTTTATGCACATCTTCTGTATATTATGTAGTTGTGCATCTCCTATTTTCATTGAAATATTTTAACAGTTATAGAAGTTACGCACATTTTCTTTTCATTTTGCGCACTTTGTCCAGAGTTTAATTCTAATACCGTTGAACAGGTTTGATTCAAACTTTATTATCTTATATATATAATGTAGTTGTGCATCTTCTATTTTCATTGAAATATTTTAACAGTTATGGAAGTTACGGACATTTTCTGATTCACATTGATTGCCCTGTAGATAATGTGAAAATATCCAATGTGCTTGCATTAAATATTTCCCATCATCTTATATGCCCCGCGGGGGGTATTAGTCCCATTAGGACAGTTCTAGTTTTTACAAACTTGAATCTGTACTATGTCAGAAAGCTTGCATGTAAATGTCAACTTATTTGTCCCAATGGCTCTTGAGAAGAATGTTTTTAAAGGTTTTCTCTATTTATTCCCATGTAAAAACTTGGTCCCCTATTGTGACCCCAACCTACTCTCGGGGCCATGATTTGAACAAACTTATATTTCCAATATATGTCAGGAAGATTTCATGTAAATCTTAGCTCTTCTGACTTACTGGTTCTTGAAAAGATTTTTAAAGACTTTCCCTATATATTTCTATGTAAAACTTTGATCCCCTATTGTGGCCCCAACCTACCCCCGGCGGCCATGATTTGAATAAACTTGCATCTGCACTATGTCAGGAAGATTTCATATAAATTTCAGCTCTTCTGGTCCAGTGGTTCTTAAGAAGAAGATTTTTAACTGACCCTACCCTATTCTTTTATTTTTGTGATTATCTCCTCTTTGAAGGGGCCATGGCCCTTCATTTGAACGAACTTGAAAGCCCTTTACCCAAGGATGCTTTTGACCAAATTTGATTGAAATTGACCAGTGGTTCTGGAGAAGAAGATGGAAATGTGAAAAGTTTACAACGCCGACAGACAACGGACAAATTTTGATCAGAAAAGCTCACTTGAGCCTTTGGCTCAGGTGAGCTAAAAAGTAGTGAGGTGGTTTCTATTGCATTCAATCAAAAAAGTTACATGGATATACTTACTAAAGACAGTTTCTAAATGTTTGATTTGATATCCATAAATAAACCATTGATCATTTTCTCAAACCCAAATATTTCCATTGTTCGCAATGTAAAGGACTAAGTGTGGCCTACAACGTCAATAAGCAGGTATATCTTTTGGCCCTAATTGACTTACTCGGTCGAAGTTACGTCCAAGACTTGGGTCTCTTTATGAAACGGGACCCTGTTGCTAAGTTAAAAGATCAGGGCTCCCTGAATCTCGGGCCTTTTAAAGTGGGCGATTCCAGTTCGTTATTTTTAACTAATTGTATATTCATATCAGCAGCAATGCCATGTTCTACTTCGACAATAGTTGAAACAAGAACTCGTAGTGGAATTTTGTTTAAGATGGTCTTTGTAGTGCACTGCATCGTGCTGGGGTTGATGAGACTAGGATGAATTGTGCTGGGGATCATGAGACTAGGATGAATTGAGATAATCCATGTTAGTTCATAATCTCAGGTGAAAGAGATGTGGCTTTGCGAAATGAAAAACGGTGATCGTTAGGATTAAAGGAAGTTTTGTTAACGTCGAAAATTAATTGGATGAATATGTCCTCTCGAGTTTAAGAAATAGGGACTAGCCCATACCATAAGAGATATACAGAGTCTTAATTTTATTCTAGACATCTCAGAAACGATCAATGATGTAATATACATTTAAGAAATACAATATTCAGAATAATGAAAGGAGTCAATTGAAACTAACAAAGGTCTTGAATGTTGCGCAATAAGGGGCTCTGTGATCTCGAGATCGTTCAGGTGATGGATCTTGTAAATAAAAAACATTTTGACAAGTATGAGAGAATTGAATAAGGCTAACAATAAAGACACATTTCTCTGCTCGGGAAATGGAATATCGTTTCGCAAGCATTTATTCAAAATTTCATTTTTTTTAAAAATGAGATCCACAGTAAGGTCTGTGGTATACATACAAGGAAAACAATTTTGTTATCAACTCTTAAACTTCTGACTCATCCTTATTATGATCTGTCCTGTGTAAGTTTAAAATTGAAGGTTTTTTCACAAGTTTTTATTTTGTTTTTGCATGTTTTAAATTGGTTTTGTATGGATATATTTGGTCAAAACTTTATGCTAAAGCTATATATTAGAATATAAAATCATGATTATATTATATATTGATAACGTTGAATATCTTTCTATCAGGTATTATCCCTGGGGTTTTTTATTTTCAAAACTTTTGGGAATTTTTTTGTTTGGCGTTAAATTTATTGGAAGAGCTCATATGCCCGTATTTCACAAATTTCATCTGCGTAAGATCGGTCTCTTATATCCAATGGTTCTCCATTGGTGTCATGAAAAGAATTCCTAATAGACAGCTATGCACTACAACTAAACCCTCGGGCTTGGCTATAGGAATTACAAGGCATAATTTTAACTTATACAGTCTTCAGTTACACAATTTATTTCTAAGAGAAATTTATGAACATAGTTATAAATAACGCACATTCAAGTAAATGTATAATTATCTGTTATTTCAAATATATCAAAGAGAACCCTACCTTCAGTTCGAATAATCTCGGTAATTTGATATTTCATGCATGTTACATGACTTGCTATTTTGTCCAGAAGCAATATTTGTATCAAGTTTGCTTTCAGCGGTGTCTAACTGTATGATAATTAAGATCGATAGCATGCAAATACAGGTAATCTTTCTTTCGCAATAAAACTCCATTGTAAGTATTGACTACTATTAATCAAGAATATTTAAACTCTTGAAAAGTTATAAGAAGCCACTTATACAGGTAGGTACATGTACACTTATACAAAACACTGGAAAGTTCTTCTAACACTAGGTGTACTGTATAGGATTTTTGCTATTGACATTCAATTCAATTAAAATAAAAGCTGGGTATTAGTCTTTATATTAAAGATATATGTATCGTACCAAACAGTATGTTTCCGATGTTGGAAAGCAGGCAAAAATTTAGTCAATATGATAAACTATGAAAAATAATATCTGACAATTTTGACAAATTGTATACAATAATTGCTGGGCTATTCAATGCAAGGAGAAAACTGATTTTCTGAAGCATATTTGTGAAGGAGTGGAGTTGATCGTGGATGTGTGCAAGCACGTGGGGAAAAATGCCATTAGAAACATCATGTGAGAAGAGGATTTCGTTGTAGTCGAAATGAAATTTAACTTCCCTTACATTGCTCAGAGTGGTTTCTTTACTCTGTTTCCCATAAGATTGGCTTTTATCCATGAATGAAAGGTGAAGATAACGAATAGTGATCAATCTCATAACTCCTATAAGCAATACAAAATAGAGAGTAGGACAAACACGGACCCCTGGATATACCAGAGGTAGGATCAGGTGACTAGGAGGAGTAAGCATCTCATGTCGACCGGTCACACCCTCTGTGAGCCCTATATCTTGATCAAGTAAACGGAGTTATCCGTAGTCAAAACCAGTGTGTCAAGAACAGCCTAATAATTGGTATAAAACACGTCAGACAGCATTTGACCCAATGTTAGGTTGTATTGGCAAACTATATCGTTATAACAACCATGGCATTTGCGACATGCTGACTTTAAACCAAACTTTTGAAACCTCTGCACCATAAACTTGTTTGGCAATAGCCTGCTTCGATTTAAAAACTGACTATACGGAGAGCAAGCTCTTGTGTATCGAATCAGTTGAGAGATATAAACACTATATGCAGGTGATAATGGAATATTGCTATATAAATATGGGAAGTTGACGATGGAGAAGCTGAAATCATCCCGTTTCTCATAAAGTTGAGTTGTTAGTTTGCCAAATGTGTCCCGATAACAGCCAGCAGGCTGTTTGCTCTCTAAATTCAGCTTGTGGCGTCATGTGATCATGAATATTCTTAAATGGGGCGTTCATTATCATAATTGTTTTTTAATCAGATCGGTTGAATTGCATAAATTAATTCAGTTTCATAGCTAAATCTGAATACTACAGATATCACGAAAAGGAGAAAATAACGAGTGATCAATCTCATAACTCATATCAAGGTGAAGATAACGACAGTGATCAATCTCATAACTCCTATAAAGGTGAAGATAACGAACAGTAATCCATCTCATAACTCCTATAAAGGTGAAGATAACGAACAATGATCAATCTCATAACTCATATCAAGGTGAAGATAACGAACAATGATCCATCTCATAACTCCTATAAAGGTGAAGATAACGAACAATGATCCATCTCATAACTCCTATAAAGGTGAAGATAACGACAGTGATCAATCTCATAACTCCTATAAAGGTGAAGATAACGAACAGTAATCAATCTCATAACTCCTATAAAGGTGAAGACAACGAACAGTGATCAATCTCATAACTCCTATAAAGGTGAAGATAACGAACAATGATCAATCTCATAACTCCTATAAAGGTGAATATAACGAACAATGATCAATCTCATAACTCCTATAAAGGTGAAGATAACGAACAATGATCAATCTCATAACTCCTATAAAGGTGAAGATAACGAACAATGATCAATCTCATAACTCCTATAAAGGTGAAGATAACGAACAATGATCAATCTCATAACTCATATCAAGGTGAAGATAACGAACAGTGATCAATCTCATAACTCATATAAAGGTGAAGATAACGAACAATGATCAATCTCATAACTCATATCAAGGTGAAGATAACGAACAATGATCAATCTCATAACTCCTACAAAGGAGAAAATAACGGAACAGTGATCAATCTCATAACTCCTATAAAGGTGAAGATAACGAACAATGATCAATCTCATAACTCCTATAAAGGTGAAGATAACGAACAATGATCAATCTCATAACTCCTATAAAGGTGAAGATAACGAACAGTGATCAATCTCATGACTCTATAAGGGTATTCTTTACCTATTGATTTTGACTACCGAATACTACGTTTACTTGATCAGTATATAGGGCTCACGACGGGTGTGACCAGTCGACAGGGGGTGCTTACTCCTGCTAGGTATCTGATCCCACCTCTGGTATGTCCAGGGGTCCGTGTTTCCATTCTTTATGGGATTTATGAGATTGATCATTGTTCGCAACTACACTTTCTCATACATCTGAAGTTTAAACATGTTCATAAACATCTAATAGTATGCGACTGATTTTCCTCGTACGAGCAATGAGATCAGCCGCGCGATTCTTGTTTTGGCGATTCCAATTTACACGTAGTGTAGTTCTAAATTGGTCACAAGGTTGGTGTTTAATATTTTACTTCCTGGTTTTCGATGTTCATTGTCCATATTCGAAATAAAAAATGATAGTAAATACAAGTATTTTTCCAAGTTTTATTTCATGCTTTTAACAAAAGAAAATAAGAATGTACAACATTTATGATGCATACGTGATAATGACAATCTTGTTTACTCATGTACTAGTATGAAATTATAACTATACATAGAAAATAATACATGCAATGTACATTGGTTTGAACAGTCGTGTTCGTATTTATCTATGTATTGATCAACGGTCGGGCTAAAGTTCACATGTACAAACATTGACTCACCTCATTTCGGGGTCATGCAAAGTAAACCAAAGTAAACTTTAGTCCAGATGAGGTTTTAATAATAACAATATCTGCATTTCACTGGTTGCTGACTGTGTCGTGTTCTTCAAATACCAAAGTATAACATTACATATCCACACTCCAATGCACACACGCACTCTCTCTCTCTCTCTCTCTCTCTCTCTCTCTCTCTCTCTCTCTTTATATATATATATATATATATGACTAAAACTGACCAACGACACGAACAATATGAATGTCAAATCCCTTCTTCAGGACGAAAGAATATATACATGTACAAGGAAATGAAAACTAAATCATATAAGAATGCACTGAAACTAAACTACAAAATCTGATAAATAATAGAACGTTATATGCAATTGTACACACACTAACACACACACACACACACGATAGATAAATAGATAGATAGATAAATAAAATTGATATAAATATGGAAGACGATTTAGTCAGTGTGGTGTGTATGACACTCAATAGCAAAACAAAGATTGAAAGGGCAAAGGCCAAACGGAGATTATTTTGCCCGTGAATCCCGAGGAACTAGCAACTCGTAAAAAGTAAATGCAATTAAAGCAATACAAAATGTAACTGACGGTAAATAAATTGAATAATTAAAAAAAATAATATACATGTACTTGTGATTGAATATATATAACATAATAAAATTCGAGTAAATCTGAAGCAATACACCCGTCAAACCGGCAGAAAATGTCGATCCATGAATCAATGTCATCCTATCCGTAATTGTTGTTCGTAATCTCCGATGTGCATTGACCTCAGAGGTCACCAGTTCGGAAAAAAGCGAAAGAGAGGCACTGAGCACGTGTCCGATTTGTAAACAACCTAACATCAAAATTTATAGAAATTTCACTATCAAAATTTAATTTCAGTGGCACATTTGCGTAATTATAATTTTTTTAACACTTATAGTACTTCTTGTCATTCATGAAACAATGTAATATTTTCAAACAATATTCCCTTGTTTATTTTGCTGAATTTGTCCTCAGATCTTGGGAATTAAATTAGTTATACCGATAAGAGTTAATTGATGCATGATTGAACAGATGAAAAAATGCCGTCAGTTACAGCTTGTGTTGCTTTAAGATATATACATCTATACACAGGTATTTGTGGACATGACTTCCGGTATTCCTTCTTGTATATATCAATGCCTTGTGTATTTAGCGTGTATTTTTCGTGAAATATTGAACTTCAGGTTGTTTTTCATTTCAATGAAATAAACAAATCTTACATAGAAATCATTTTTGTGAATATCATATCACTGATCAAAATATATCTATTATGGTCAATTATATGACTTTGATAACAAGCGGCACGCATGCTTTATCGATCACCCGTATTAGTTAAATGTATCACTAGCCCCAAGGGCTATGAAATCTAGAAAAAAAAATTGCATGTTCTGCCTATCTAAGCTAAATTCTAATATTCAGCGAAAGTATAAAACAAGATGTGTTCTTAAAACTTAAATGCCCCAGAAAGTGCCTATAAGGATTAAAGACTTTACATTAAATAATATACATGTATTTAACATTAACACAATAACTCATTTGGACCTGTCCTACAAACCCCAGGGGTTGCAAAATTCACAAATTTAGAAGATCCTTTTCTGCTTTTCCTAGATATACATTTAATTTTATTTATACCATATCAGCAAACTTAAAGAAGTCTTTCAAATGATAAAGACAATAATCACTATAAGTTTGACCCCACGTTAGAACCAAAACCCTTATTCCTGAGATCATGAAATTTACAATTTTGGTAAAGGACTACCTATTCTTTCTCAATACAATGTACCTATTTAATTGCAATTTAGTATCAATAGAATTGAAGAAGATATTGTGTAAATGTTTTAAAAGTACATTTACACTATATATACATATACCAAGATTGGCCACGCCCTGGAATAAGAACTTCTACACCGGGATCGGGAAATTTACTATCATGGTAGAGGCCTTCCTGCTCTACATCACTATGCACTTAAGTGCAATTGTAGAGAAGAATTTTGAATATTGGTCAATGAGTGGCGGTTTTTACCCTTGCTTAGACTTAAGGCCCTATGTGTGGAGAAACCCTGGATTTTACAACTTTTGTCAAATTTGTCCCAGAGATGCTTCATAGTAAATTTGAAAAAGAATAAAATGATAGTTATCAAAAAGTTGCAAATGTTCAATTGTTAACAATTTAATCACTGACCATTTGGCCCCACCCTGATACTAAAACCCTACTCCCGGGATTATGAAATTTACAATTTTGGTAAAGGACTACATGTACCTCCACGCTCTAAATATCCACCGAGTTTCAATTTATTATCGATAGCATTAAAAAGATGTTTTTAATTGTTTTAAACACGGACGCTATATACATGTTTCAAGCTTGGCCCCGCCCTGGAGTCAGAATCTCTACCCCAGGGATCATGAAATTTATAATTTTGGTGGAGGCCTTCCTGCTCTATATCACTATACATAATAGTTTTTCTTACAGAAGTGTGGTTGAGAAGATATTTTTAAATGGGTCAAATTAGTAATTTTTGGCAGTTTTTTGTCCCGCTCCTAAGGCTCGGTGCAGGAGTCCTGAACTTTACAATGCATGGCCCTTTGTCCCAAAAAATCCTTCAAACAAAATTTGAAAAGAATTGGAATGGTAGGCATTAAGAAGTAAAAAAAATGTTCATTTGTTAACGACGGACAGCGGACGACGACTGACTAATTGCAATAAGTCACCTGAGTTTACTTAGATGGCTAAAAGCTGTATATGTGTGATTTGTTTATTTCATTGAAATATAAACACGTACTCTTAAGTTGAATAATTGGGGGGGGGGGGGGGGGGGGGTAGTTAAATACCCAATGTGTTGAACTTTTAAAACTGCAACGAGAGGGGGTATCGGTAGTCCTGCCCACAAGTATCTGTGATTCTGTATAGTTGTAAGCCACACACTTGTCTCCCAATATAGGTCACAGCAATCCTGGCCACGTGAAACCTAGACATACAAAATATGACAGACCCTTCTGGTTTTTGGAAAATACTAGTACGCCGCTGTCAAATACACATGGTATATATGATTATCCAAACGTGAACACCCAATGTTTCATATCAGGTACTGTTCACTAACAAGATTTTACCTAGAAGTTTAAAATCTGACGACCTAGTATGTAAAACGTGTCTTTATACAGACAGTGTGGCTTCTTTCCTACACACTGGATCGGAACGAAACTTAAAACCTATCATGGTCTACGAAGGAATTTCGTTTGACAAATTTCAATATACGGTATTAGCATATATCTCTTGGTCGTACTCATCCCCGTCATTCACGTAAATATCATCCGTATCGTAGTCCATATATCCGGTATTGCCGTTCCCTACGCAAGGTGGCGGACAATTCGATGTGATGGTCATGTTCAGTACATGGCAGTTGTTAATTTCTGTATTCGTATAAATCTCCTCATCTGCGGCGTATGACGAGTTGAAATGTATTCCGTTTGCCGTTTCATGGAGGAACTCCGTTTCATGGTTTAGTTTTGGTTCCTGCATTGCTTTCTTCACTGGACGTTTCGACAAAGCAACCATGCTCTCCTCCTGCGCATAGTCATATACCATACTCACCTCCTCTTCCTCTTCATTAACATCTGATTCCTCGTTTCCCAGGGATTTTATTGAGGACTTGGATGTTGCGTTAGAGTACTGGTTCCGTACAGAGCGTTGAGTCGATGACTGTATGACCACGGGTTCAGTGACCTCTTTAGATGCTTTCCTACACAAGAGATTGAAAATAAGAATAAATTTTATTACGGATACAAATTTCAATGTTCTAGATGCATTTTCATCTCTTTTCATTCATACAATATCTTGTATATTATACGTCAAAATGTTGAATCATGTCTTCTTTTAGGCACAGGTATTACATACGTTGCATTTGACTAGTATGTTTTGCTTACTGATGAAAACAACGGCACAATCTTCAAGAAAATGCCTAATCTTTAAAAAAAAATCATTTTCTTTGAACATCAATAAGGATTATGCTAATTCTGCTTTATAAATGAGAACGGATTTAAGTTTCTTGAAGCTATAACAAATGATGTATTAATGGGGGGAAAAATGAAAGTAGGATCAAATGAATTTACCAGTCAATATTTATTTTTGATGTAACAACACACGGAAAGAAAAAGAGGTAGAGATTAATTCAAGATTGTAAACTTGGAATTTATCCAACTTTCATTTTCCTGCATACATACTTAATCTTTGTTGTTTTATCGGGTGATGAAAGTAGCAAGCATTGCACAAAAAATTCATAACCTGCGTTACCGGATTATGGAATTTTTTCTGCATTGATTGCTACTTTCATCACCGGATAAAACGACAAAGAAAGAATTTTAAAAATATAAACCAGCTTTCAATATCATATCGTTGAACCATTCGTTATTTTAAACGGAACAGCCAAATATCCACCCCTTGACCTTGACGACGCTCCATATATAGTAATGATTAAGCGGACATGCGATACTAAAGAAAAACCGGATCGAACTAGCTTGCAACAAACATATATGCATTGTTGAGGATAGTCTGGTTCCAATCGGAAGGCCTCGGAAAGCAGGCTATGTCAAGGATGATTGATTGATTGTTTTACGTCCCGTCGAGAATATTTCACTCATATTGAGACATCACCAGCTGTAGGTAAAGTAACACAAATTTAGAACTATATTAGTGGTACAGGAGTTACTGTTCTTGTTGTATGTCATACCGCCGTTTTAAAGTTATCGCTCTTTTGCAATCTTCTATGTGTTTTTTAACGCATTTCACACCACGAGGGTGCTGTTGTTAATTCATCCAGTTTTCAAGTTATATCAAGCACTTTGATGTCTGTTGTCAATATTTTCTTGATGTTATATCTATTAAGCATCAGTGCAAAGTTTATCTTCTCTTATCGTGAATTTACAAATTAATGTTCGTAGCTCGAATTTCCTCCATTGTTTATCTTTCGTAATGTCATGTTCAACAGTCTGTATATGTAAACAATTACTTTGAGCTATATCATATTGGCGTTTAGGTAATACGAATATGTATGTAAGAATGTAGTACTGATAGCGTTATTTGTACATTTGTTTAAGTTCTTACGGCGATATTATTGTAATGGCAATAAAGTCCGTTAACTAACTGCCGTGTGTCTTTTGTGGGAAAACATTGGGAACAGCATAGTAAGAAAGGAAGAACGATCTACGACTTTCCACGATGTTGGGAGAGAGAGAGAGAGAGAGAGTTCTCCACCGAATACCAGCTGATCTGGGTACAGGAAAACGATTATGCACTCTCACAGAGAGAGGACAGGAAAACTATTTAGAAGAAGTGAAAGGGTGTGAGAGAAACTTAACAGAATTGAGACACACTCTAGAGGAAGAGACTTTTTAAAATTTACAAAGAGTTTGGTGGTCGTTTTGACTTAAGTATACTTTCCCAGTGTCAAAGGAGAGTCAAATCTGTTACTTTAAAAACCCTCAGAAATCACAAGATTTCCTAGACTACCTTAACAGAATAGACAAGCAGATGCATTATTTCAATACAATGCTTGATTAGAGATTCAGTCATGAGTAAAACAGAAATGCTATTACAGCACTTATACAAATCAACAGACTTCAAGTCGGAGCCCCAGTCAGTGGAACCACCTTTGTCAGGCATGGCTGAATTCACATCAACATCATAGCATCCTGTATCTTCGTGTTCCCGACGTTCCAAGCATGGGTCCAGGGTCATCAATTCATCAATTTCTTTGGAGCACAGTCTGCTCCTCCAAAATAGATCAAAGGCTGAAGCAGCCAAGGCGAGACTTCAGTTTGGTGAAAGGGAGGCAGACTTGCAGAAAGAGCTATTCTTGCTAGCCGCTATCACAGAGGCTGAGTTGGATGCTGTTCTAGAGGATGTTGAGGAACCTGCCTCTGAAACCAGTGATCTTAGTGAAACTCAACGTGAGAGGACACGAAACTTTGTGAAAGCAAGAAATATGATGGTACAGGTCAGTGACCAGCATGATTTCACTACAGGGCCTCTGCCAGGCCATACTCCAGGGCCTGTGTCAGGTCACACTCTAGAGCCTATACGAGGCCACACTCCAGGGCCTCATCCAGCTCACTCTCCAAGACCTCTGCCAGGCCACACTCTAGGGACTCTGCCAGGCCTCAACCAAAGAGCCTCTGCCAGGCCACACTTCAGAGCCTCTGCCAGGCCACATCCCAGAGTCTTTGCCAAGCCACACTCACACTCCAGGGCCTATACGAGACCACACTCCAGGGCCTCGTCCAGGTCACTTTCCAAGACCTCAGCCAGGCCACACTCTAGGGCCTTTGCCAGGCCACACTCGAGAGCCTCAGCCAGGCCCAATCCAGGGCCTTTGCTAGGCCACACTTCTGGGCCTCTGCCAGGTTACACCCCAGGGCATCTGTCAGGCAACACTCCAGGGCCTCTACGAGACCACCCTCCAGGGCTTCTGCCAAGCCACACTCCAGGCCCCCTGCCAGGACACTCTACAAGACCTCTGTCAGGCCACACTTCAGGGCCTCTGCAAGACCACACTCCAGGGCCTCTGCCAGGCCACACCCCAGGGCATGTACCATCCAGGCCACACTCCAGGGTCTCTACAAGACCACACCCCAGGGCCTTTACAAGGCTACACTCCAGGGTCTCTACGAGACCACACTCCAGGGCCTCAGCCTGGCCACTCTACAAGGCCTCTGCTGGGCTACACTCCATGACCTCTGCCAGTCCACACTACAGGGCCTTATCCAGGCCACACGCCAGGGCCTCTGACAGGCCACATTCCAGGCTCCAGCCAGTCTAGGGTCTCTACGAGACCACACCTCAGTGCCTCTGCTTCAGCTAGTCCACTCTGCCAGGCCACACTCCAGGGCCTCTGCTAGGCCACACTTCAGAGCCTCTGCCAGGTCACTCTCCAAGGCCTCAGTCAGGCCACACTCAAGGTCATACTCCAGGGCCTCAGCTAGGCTACACTCCAGGGCCTCAGTTAGGCCACACTCCAGGGACTCAGCCAGGCCACACACCAGGGCCTCAGCTAGGCCACAATCCAGAGCCTCAGCCAGGCCCCATCCAGGGCCTTTGCTAGGCCACTCTTCAGGGCTACACCCCAGGGCATCTGCCAGGCAACACTCCAGGGCCTCTACGAGACCACCCTCCAGGGCTTCTGCCAGGCCACACTCCAGGGCCTCTGCCAGGACACTACAAGACCTCTGCCGGGCCACACTTCAGGGCCTCTGCCAGGCCACACCCCAAGACATGTGCCATCCAGGCCACACTCCATGGTCATTACAAGACCACACCCCAGGGCCTCAGCCAAGCCACTCTACAATTCCTCTGTCAGGCCAAACTCCCGGATCTCTACCAGCCCACACTCCAGAAACTTATCCAGGCCATATCCCATGGCTTCTGCCAGGACACTCTCCATGACCTCTACCAGGTCACACCCCAGGGCCTTTGCCAGGCTACACTCCAGGGTCTTTACGAGACCACACCCCAGGGCCTCAGCCAGGCCACTCTACAAGGCCTCTGCTGGGCTACAATCCAGGACCTCTACCAGTCCACACTACAGGGCCTTATCAAGGCCACACCCCAGGGCCTCTGCCAGGCCACAATCCAGGCTTCAGCCAGTCCACTCTGCCAGGCCACACTCCAGGGCCTCTACTAGGCCACACTTCAAAGCCTCTGCCAGGTCACTCTCCAAGGCCTCAGTCAGGCCACACTGAAGGTCATAATTCAGGGCCTCAGCTAGGCTACACTCCAGGGCCTCAGGTAGGCCACACTCCAGGGCCTCAGTAAGGCCACACTCCAATTTCTCGAAGAATGTCTGATCACTTCCAAAAATGAGACATGCACCGCTGTACAAAGTCTAACAGATGTCAAACAAATTATGTCAGAGGAGTTCATTACAAAAATACTAGGTACCGTCTTTTCAAGGCATGCTTAAAAGTTCAACTACATTTAATTTTTTTTAAAAATATCTAATTACTTTCAAAATGACACATGCACATATTCAATGTGTCCGTACAACTGTACACAGTTTGACGAATTTCAAGTTAGAGGTGTAAGCGGAGTTGATCACACAAAGTAGGTACCCTATTACAGGGACGCCCGCCCGCCATTCTATAAACCGGATGCACGACCTAGTGCTCTTTATACAGGATATTTGAATTATACAGAGATATACAAAAACATGATTGCTGCCGGGTTTGGGGTCTCAAGTGTATAAATTCTAGCTCTATGTTTAAAATGACCAAGGATGTTAAAATCAATGTTTACTCAAATAGTATTTAACCAATCCAAAGAATACTAAGTTGTAGTAATCGTTTGTAAGTTCGTTAACAAGGACAGACTTATTCAGAACTTTTTTTGAATAGCAGTGATATTTTGCAATTGAATTTCCGTTCACATAATTATGTAAACTTTGGAGTTGTGTTTAATTTTTCAACTTTGACGATAATTATAGATTTTGTACTCACTTAGAGTGATTTCAGGATTTTGTTTATTAATGCAAATACCTCTGACGTAAATAAGGATATTTCTATCTTTAAAAACAAGATGTGTTTGTGAAACCCAAATGCCCCCGAGAGTGGCCAATTCCAAAGATGGCCAAGGTCACAAGGACAAATATATTGGTAATCTTGTCACAAGAAATGTTCATGTGCAATATGAAAGCTCTAATATTGATCATTTAGAAGTTATGAGCAATGTCAATTTTTTAAAAGTAGGTCAAATGCCTAGGTCAAAAGGTTTAGTACCCACGGAAAGGTCTTGCCACAAGGAATAATCATGTGAAATATCAAAGCTCTAGCACTCACTGTTCAAAAGTTATTAGCAAGGTTAAAGCTTTCAAAAAGTAGGTCAAACTCCAAGTTCAAGGTCACAGGGTAAAAAATGTTGGTACCCACGGAAAGGTCTTGTCACAAGGAATACTCTAGCTCTAGCACTTACTGTTCAAAAGTTATTAGCAAGTTAACGTTTCAGACAGCATGACATCCAGGACAAAAACAATATGTTTCCCGATTTTCGATCCCGGGGGCATAATTACCATTTTACGGATACCTTTTAATAAGAAGTTACTTAGTTCCGCTGTCGTTCGACGTCTTCGTTAAAAATAGTACATATATGTTAACTTTTCATAACTCTTTAAATGTATAATGCACAAATGAAGTAACGTTTTTATCTTTAAAAATTGCAATAATAGCAATTTCATCAATGCGTTGCAGTTGTGCACAATGTGCGTATGAATTCTGATAAATATAGTACATATACGTCTATTCTAACGGCTGGGAAATCCAACAGAAATGAAAGTAAAATGTAAATATAAGAAATAAATTTCATGGGGGTATTAAATACAACGCTTCACGTCAGCATATTTTTCATGAAGCGCTAACATGCTTCATGAAGTACATGTATACTGGCGTGTAATTCATACCCTCAAGTGGAGAGAGAGAGAGAGAGAGAGAGAGAGAGAGAGAGAGAGAGAGAGAGAGGCAGAGAGCAAAAAGAAAAGAGCAAGATAGGCATACCTTCTCTTTCTGTACAGAAATATCAGAATCCCAATACAAGCAACAACCAGCACGGAGATCCCTCCAATTGCAAGAGACAATACATGAAGTTCAAACCCTGGGAGAAAAAAGAGTCATCAAATACCCTATATTTCATGATAGCATACATTCTATCAAAATTGATCCCCTCACTTTGCCAAGAACACAGAGTAGGTTAAGGCAGAAAGATAACCAAGTATTGGTTTACCTCCACAAACTTTTTCTCCGCCATTGCTCCAGACACCATTGGTCTCGCACGTTGCTAAAACAACACGTGGGGAATTTAGCTGGCGATCACACGAGACTTTACATTTGTTCCCCATACGGACTGCACATGATGGATATACCAAATGACCTCCAGGAACTGTTGAAGAACAGCATGAACCTATCCCTGAGATGTAAAGATAACAAAGATTGAGTAATTGTGTTGAATAAGATCCTGCAGCACCTGGCAATATGAACAGGTGTACGTTTTCTACAAAGCCAGGTGAACTAGGAGGATGAGACAATAAGGAAGATATTTTGCGTTTTGAAAGTTAAATTTTGGCGGCTTTAAGTCTGAATGTCTTATTAATGCAGCTGATCCTATCATGTTTTGTTTTTCAAGTTTTTATTTTCAGTCCGCTTTTTGTAAATTAAATGTAAGGCTGGGTCTGCAAGATTTCATTGACATTTAACCCGTATGACGTCAGGCTAGACTGGTCCGCAATCTGATATTTTATCGGAAGATAACAGACAGGTATACCTGTCTTCAAAATCATGCTTAGCGCTTTGGTAAAAATTCTTGTTTTTCATGAATTAAGTCTTTCGGAGTATAGAACCCACAACTGTGCTTTTGTTGGTTCCCTTAGTAACAGACAGGAGTGTTACCTATTTTTAAAAAAAAAATATTTTGTCCTATATAGGGATGTAGGTCCGCCCTCCATAGGCGTAGCTTGGGTTCGAATATTACCGAGGCAGGGGGTCTGGGGGGCTGTGCCCCTCCCCCCCCCCCCCCCACCACCACACACACACAGAAGCTATCGACATTTTAACAACGTAAAAGGTGGGTTTTTTTTACCGAGGCAGCTGCCTCGGTTGCCTCAATGGAAGCTACGCCACTGCCCTCAATGATCAATCGGTGTCCAAAAGCTTTATCATACAGCGACATTTCGCGATATTCACTCTAAAATGTTGGGATAGTTGTTTAGAGGACATTTTTGTGAGATGTAAATTAACGCTGTCTCTAATCATCACCGATCCCATATTAGTCTATATTAATATTATCTCTAGTCACCAGTGTACAAAGGAATCATATACGTACCAATCATTTAAGAAAACTCGCTTGTCAAAATGGAGAGATTTAACGACAATGATATGACTAGCGAGTTATTAAACTTCACTATACTGACAAAAGATAGTCATACTGATAGATTTTGTCAGATATATTTTCATATAGCAGAATTAATTTGGCCCTGTAAATCGCTGATTCAATAACCAATAAGGTGACAAATCCTAAAATCAACACATGCACATATTTCATATACATGTATATCAATACCATTTTCATTAGGTTTTAAGTACAGAATTGAGATGCAATATTATCAGCATTCAAACAGAATTAGGGGATACAGTTTCAGTTGATTATTTGAGTTATGAATTGACGTTGAATAACTTATACTTTATTTTAATTGGAATGGAGTTTCAACACGCGAAATATTTCATTGAATGCGACGGAAATGTGGATTCGTTACAAGATATTTGTGATTTTATTTTGCAATTTTACAGACTGTAAACATATTTTTAGCTAAAGTAAAGGTTGAAATGGTACAAAATAATCCAGTCTGTTGTGGGGGTGGGTGTTCAATTTTTAAAATCAAAATAAATTGTTTTGGAAAAACACATCTTGGTTACCCACAGACACAATAACGCATATCAGGTAATTTATAACCAAAGAAATTATGTGTGTTGCCACCTTTTTAAAGATGTCAGACATACAAGAACAGAAGTATGGGTACCTGTAAAGTGCGAAACGAAACGAAAGCTTTCATTTCGTTTCGATAGATTTCGTTTAGTTTCGGTAGATTTCGTTTCATTTTGTTTCGATTTCGTTTCGCACTTTACAGGTACCCACAGAAGCATGGGTCAACATCAGAAAGTCACACATTGTAGTAAAACAGAATAGTAAAGATAGACAAAAACTTGTGAAAAATGTATAATGTCAGCATTATATGAAAACTGCTTATTTATTAACATGTATAAATTAATTGTGGATATTAGGGAAAACATTGTATGACAGACGAACAGTAAATACAGCATAAGAGTTATTGCCCTTGCCAACATTTTTAAAATTATAGATAATTAATTATCTATGGAAAATAAGAACCTTTTCACTATCAATAGTTTACCAGTTATTTTATTTTATCCAGTGAATAAAATTCCTCTGAAAGATAAACTTCTATCATACGCAAAGTTTAATTTAATAGAGATTTTTGCAAAATCCTATGACATCACACGAAGATCGATAAACCTTAATCAAACATGTTGTTACATTTACATATTGACACACACACACACACAGACACACACACACACACACACACACACACACACACACACACATATATATATATATATATATATATATATATATATATATATATATAATAATAATATAAGTCCTAATAATATAATTATTAGGACTTCACTAACCTTCAGCGAGCATTGTTCTAAGGAAATATGTAGTATTTCCCAAGTTGTTTATGGAGTTCAATTCGTCGAAGGTGGGAACGATTAAATTTTCACCTGGTTCAATCATTTCTAAGAGTTTGTTTCCAACGAGAACAAAGAACAATTTAACCCCTATTTCCTGTAATCTGGCAAGACCTTTGCGCCCATTACTCCACTTCTGGACCTCGTCTGTAACCACCATCATCAAAACCTTCTCGCTACACTCTCTTGCTTTGTTTTCTGCTATGTCGTCATCAAAACTCGCCAATGCGAAGCGGAGAGCATGATCTAAGTACGGATTGTCATTCTCGTTTGTGTAGTTCAATGTATCGATGGCCTCTATGACTTTCGTTTTTAAAGTGGTCTGTTTTGGCCAAAGCATGGTCTGTGGATATAATTTAATTGTATCATCGTATGCAAAAACTCCAACTCGTATATCTGTTTCATTATAGATGTAAATTTCCTCTGTTAAATTTCTGAAAAACTCTCGCTGAAAATTGAATCCATGTTCATCGGTGTTTTTTGACGCATCAAGGCCCATGATTATATCTAGTTGTCTGCTTGTTGCTATACAATAAAAACAAGATTGGAGAAATTGCATGAACTTATAAAGTGTCGATGGCATAATCATATCTAAATCATGTTCACATCATAAAAAGCTCTATCTAAACAATCTTATATGCGTGATACATTGTACGAAGCGTTCCATGATTTATCTGTATATTATGGTCAACAACGAAATACTTGAAGATGCTTAAATGGTTCCTTTAAAGTACTAGTACATCATGAAAAAGTGAAGATAACGAACGCTGATCAATCTCATAATCGATTGATTGATTGAATATTGTTTTACGTCCCTCTCGAGAAGATTTCACTCATATGGAGACATCACCACTGCCGGTGAAGGGCTGCAAAATTTAGGCCTATGCTCGGCGCTTATGGCCTTTGAGCAGGGAGGGATCTTTATCGTGCCACACCTGCTGCGACACGGGACCTCGGGTTTTGCGGTCTCATCCGAAGGACCGCCCCATTTAGTCGCCTCTTACGACAAGCAAGGGGGTACTGAGGACCTATTCTAACCCGGATCCTCACGGGATTCAATCTTATAATCCAATAAAGAACACAAAAATAAGAATAGGTCAAACACGGACCCCTGGACACATCTATGGAGCGCCAAATTAACATAAACTCAAATAATTGAAGATATCTTCAATTATTTGAAGATATCATCAATTCTATTATTGCTCTCTTTAATTGAATTAATGCGCGCATTAAATCAATTATTGCTCTCATCAAATGAATTAATGCGCGCTTCAATTCAATTATTGCTCTCATCAATTGAATTAATGCGCGCATCAATTGAATTAATGAGAGCAATAATTGATTTAATGCGCTTATTAAATCAATTATTGCTATCTTCAATTCAATTGATGCGCGCATTAATTCAATTAATGAGAGCAATAATAGATTTGATGCGCGCATTAATTCAATTATTGCTCTCTTCAATTCATTTGATGAGAGCATCAATTTAGTAGAAATATTGCTCGCAATAATTAATTTAGAGCTCGGTATAAATAATTTGATGATCTCTTTAATTCAATTGAAGATATCTTTAATTCATTTACAGTGCTTTTGTATATGGAATTAATGCGCCCATCAATTCTTTTAAAGAGAGCAACAATTCAATTAAAGATATCATTAATTCAATTGTGGATATGTTGAATTGAAGATATCTTTAATTATATAGTTGCTCTCTCTAAAAGAATTATTGCTCTCTTCAAATGAATTAAAAATATCATTAATTCAATTGAAGAGAGCAATTATTGAATTAATGCACGCATTAAATCAATTATTGCTCTCATCAAATGAATTAATGCGCGCATCAATTCAATTAGTGCTCTCATCAATTGATTTAATGCGCACATTATATCAATTAATGTTCTCTTCAATTGAATTGTAGCACGCATCAATTCAATTGTTGATATCATTAATTCATTTGAAGAGATCATGAATTCAATTAAAGCGCTCATCAATTCAGCTGAAGAATTAATGCTATCATCAATTCAATTAATGCGCGCAATAATTCAGAATTGAAGATATCATTAATTATTTGAAGATATCTTTAATTCAATTGTTGCGCGCATCAAATGAATTGATGATATCTTTAGATAATTGAAGATATCTTCAATTATCTGAGTTTGTGTTAATTTGGCGCTCCATACACATCAGAGGTGGAATCAGGTGCCTAGGAGGAGTAAGCATCCCCTGTTGAACGGTCACACCTGCTGTGAGCCCTCTATCTTGATCGAGTAAACGGAGTAATCGATATAGTTAAAATCAGTATGTAAAGAGCGGTCTAACTATTGGTATGATACACCTTAGACAGCATTCAATCTAATAATAGATTGTATATCCAAATTAGATAATCATATTTACAATGGTATTGTGCGTTTTCCATTTAATTTCTCTTGAAATCCAATCTAGTTAAAATCAGATCCTAGGATACGCTCACAATCGCTATAATGTCAGATCTTCTTACGCAAAGTATATGGTGCGGATCTAAGAAGTCGGATTTTAATTAGATTGTCTTGAAATCATTTTGTCATTTACAACACATGAAGACAAATTTTGTTTCGATATAGTTAGATCTGGTTTTAATGCCGTCTTCCGTATTTAAATATACAAGGACATATGTATATACATTCCACGAACTCTGCAACCTACTTCGCAGCATTATTGAAATTGTTTGAAAATACATGTATGTTTTCTGGTTTTGTTTTACTTTTATTTGAATATATGTATAATAAACAACGTTTTACCTATCATATGAGTTTGTTCTTTATGTATAAATCAAGACTTTAGAAAATAGGATGTTTTCTAGGGTTGTAACACGTCCCAAGTGGCAAATCGACGCCCACCATGTTAGCAAAAACTTAAACTTATGAAGATATTTCTCAAATAAGTTGTAAACACAACTCTTAAGACCAAAATGTATCTTAGCAATCCTTAAATATCTCCTACAGCATTGTAGCATTGCAGGAAGTACTTTACTTTGTGTGCAATAACTTGTAGTACATTATTACTTGTACTTGTTCCATGACAGGATTTTGTACTTGTTATTATCCGGTAAATTAATTAAAGAAAGGCTTTCATTGGTGAGTTAAAGAAAAGAGGTCTAATGACGATACGATAAGAAAGTGTTAATACAGTTCAATACCGGACGTCCGTCACACACCATTCATTAAAAGAACATTAGCACATTCAAAACCAATGGTGGAAAATAAATTATTTGAATATGTTCCGATTAAAAGTATGGGCAAAGATTAATATATACTATGTAAGTCAAATTTGAGTTCTACTAAGGTCTTCCATTTTCCAGTGATTTTGCTGAGTATTTTATTTTCCCTTTCTTCTAATCATTTCCCTCTTACGCGCAAACTTTAATTTGTTTTTAATGATTTGAAGTTACTTCAATAACTTTGGTCTCATCGGTAGTATTGTAACAAATAATAGTAATAATAACAGTATTGTAACAAATAATAGTAATAATAACAGTATTGTAAAAAAAAAAATAGTAATAATAACAGTATTGTAACAAATAATAGTAATAATAACAGTATTGTAGCCACTCTTTCTGTTACAAAATATTTCATTTCGTTAATTAGATACAAAAAAGGTATGTTTCCAGAGGGTTAATTTAAGGTATCCTCTGTGTATGATCAGTTTTTAAATCGAGACAAGCTACTGACAATCACGTTGGTGTTATAGGGGGTTTAACAGTCTCGTTTAAAGTCAGTTTCTATGGTCGTTGTTATAATGATCTAATTTGCAGATATCACTGGGTCGAATGCTGTCTGGCGTATTTCATAGCAATTATTAGGTCGTTCTTTAGCGACTAATTTTAACTACGTATTACTCCGTTTACCTGAGCATGGTATGTCCAGGGGACCGTGTCTGCTCTTCACTTAATTTTGTATTCGTTATAGGAATTATGAGATTGACAACGTTCGTTATCTTTCACATATATATATATATATATATATATATATATATATATATATATATATATATATATATAATGTCAAAAAATGAATGAAGAAATCGGTAGAATTATTAAATAATTTAAAAGAATAAAATCCAAAATGATCTCATGATAAGCAACGATCAGTTCCTGCTAGTACTTGAAGAGCCGTAAGGCGAAAGTACTAGAGGAACTGATCGTTGATTATTATTTTGGATTTTATTCTTTATATATATATATACACACAAATATATATATACAAAGCACTAAAATGACCAACGACACGAACAACCAGATTGTCAAATTTAAATATTTTCGAGACGACCTGTCCCTTCTTCAGGACAAACGGATTTTTTTTTTTTACATAATGTGGCCAAAATTAACAGAGAATAATAACAAAAACTACATTTAAATAATCTAGCACTACAACTACACTAATCTACAAACGTATTTACAACGCAAACTACATGTGCTTTGGTTTTTAGGCTTGCCAATCAATGTTAAAAGCGGAGCGAATTAGGACCATTCTCTCACCAGATGGCGCGTTACGCAAAGCTTCACATACATCTCAGCCAACGCTTGGAATCACGTGACAATATAATCACATGATATAAACAATCATTCTCAGTTTCCTTTCCCTTTAAAGGTTCTGGTAAAAAGTGATACATCAGGCTCTTTTCATGGCCCACTGACACTTTAATAAGTACATAATTACCATTTAGCTATTTGTCTCTTATTTTACAAGTTTTATCGTATTTTTAAAGCCTTTCTTACTTTTGATTCCATGTTTACATTTAAATCTCCACCACATTCATACGCATATTACGAAGTACATAGTTCCAAATTTAGGATCAGAAAACGGCGATTTTAAACAATTTACTGTAAGCATCAATTTGATTGCACCAAAAACATTTCATAATATGACTAAATATTTAGTCCAAAACAGGTACTGACTAAAACCCGGTCCCGGTCCCGGTCTTCGGTCTCGGTCCCGTGACTAAAACCCGGTCTTCGGTCCCGGTCCCAGATACTTTTATTCGATAAAAACAAAATATATCAGGATATTTGAGCCCCATTTCTCAATAACTTAGGTATGACATCTCATGCCTGCACTCTGATAATAAATTGATCATATTATTTTCCTCTTTCGTAAAATAATATGTGAAAACTCCGGGACCGGTGGGACCGAGAAATAAAAACAATGCTATTTAAAGCCGGTCCCGGTTTCGACATTTTTCCTCAATAGCCGCTTTAATCTACCTTTTCATAAAAAGATAAGGACGTGATACTCAATGGCATCCTTTGTATACATATATTTCTGATTTATTGTGTGTGTAGGTTTTTTATTCCAATATTCTTTGTCAGAATCGAACTCAACTACATGTACGTGACATTTTGTCCCAAATGATCGCGTTACACTACCTTTTCATAAGAAGATAAGGATGTAGAAGGGAAATAATATATATGTACTTATCCTGGTGTATTTGTTTGTAATTTACAGTTAGTTTATTTGTTCATTTATTTTATTTCTATTCCTGTCAAATTCAGTTTTTAAAGATTCATGTTTTGTATTCCGAACCCGATCTCTTTATATGGATATAAATTTTACATATACATTTGTATTTGTATATAACCAATGAATAATAACTATAAAATATTTCTTCCTTTCTTATTTGATACTTTTTTTTTCAGTTGTGGTTCTTTTAGATACAATGCTTTTTTTTTTTTTAAAAATCCACCTAATAATATACTGTATTTATAGTATCTACAAAAGTGTGTCATACATAGAGCACATGCTCACCAAAATGTCAGATTCTGTATATTTATACAGAAGATACCCTCTGACTTTAGATGATCTTCAAATCATCTATGGTATGTTTTTACTGTAATATTATGGGGTAACTATATTTATTG
Organism: Ostrea edulis; assembly: GCF_947568905.1. Lineage (NCBI taxonomy): Eukaryota > Metazoa > Mollusca > Bivalvia > Ostreida > Ostreidae > Ostrea > Ostrea edulis. The sequence goes on from NC_079164.1 coordinate 43,959,012, forward strand.
TGAATAGTTATATACGTATATGTACAAACATACATGTATAAATTATGCTACACAAAAACTGTTTGTTTCCTATTTTCAAAATATCTTATATTTCAAAGTGCATAAATTTGACATAAACTGACAAATTTACAAACAATGAAATCTACGTTTATAAATATGCAAGACATACATGTAAATTCATTTAAGAAATAAATTTCAGTTTTGAAAATACAAATAGGCCTACTGTTAGCGCTTCAAGAAAAGTATGCCTGCCTGAAGTATTTTATACCCTCGTGTATTTTTACTAACCATTCAAAAGTTATGGCTAAGGTTAAAGATTTTCAAAAGTAGGTCAAATTTGAAAGGTGAAGAATTGCATGTAAAGAAAGGTCTTGTCACAAGGAGTACACATGTGAAATATGTCACCATGCATTCAAAAGTTATGCCGAAGGTTCAAGTTTTTACTGACAAACAGACGGATGGACCAACAACTATATAAATACGCCCCGAATATCCGATTACGGGGATATAACATTTGCTTTTCAAAAGCATCATTCTTGTATTCAGAATCTTTCTGGAAAGGGGAGGGGGTCAACAACAATTATTCATCATGTTTCAAAAATTATAATAAAATTTAAGGACAAGATTTGTTTTGGGGTTTTTTCCCATTTCACCAATGAACATAATTTTTAAAGTACTTCATACATCGTACATTCTGGACTCATATTTTGCACGTGCACTCTACTTTGTATTATTCTAATATTTACATAGAGGCTTTTCTTCCCTGATTAAAACAACTAATATAATATCATAATTTAACAAATCAATGCGATTCTCACTGTACACTCGTAAATGAGAGAGAGAGAGAGAGAGAGAGAATTAATTTTGTAAAAACTACATCCAACATTAAATTACAAACAAATACACCAGGATAAGTACATATATACTATTTCTCTTCTACATTCTTATCTTTTTATGAAAATGTAATGTAACGCGTTCATTTGGGAGGAAAAAAGTCACGTAGTTGAGTTCGATTTTGACATAAAAAGGAAAATTGAATAAAACACAAACATACAATAAACCAGAAACATACATGTGCATACAAAGGAATGTCATTGAATATAACACTCTTATCTTTTTTTTTTTTTTTTTTTTTTTTTTTATAAAAAAGTAGATTCAAGCGGCTATTTAGGAAAAATAAAAAATATCGAGACCGGGACCGGCTTTTAGCACTGTTTTTACTTCTCGGTCACACCGGTCCCGGAGTTTTCACATATTATTTTACGAAAGACGACAATAATATTATCAATCAACTATCAGAATGCAGGCATGATATGTCATATCTAAATTAAAGAGAAATTGGGGCTGAAATATTCTGATGTATTCTGCTTTTATCGAATAAAAAATCTGAGACCGAAAACCGGGTTTTAGTCACGGGACCGAGACCGAAGACCGGGACCGGGACCGAGACCGGGTTTTAGTCAGTACCTCCAAAACATAAATGTTGGATATTAGAAACTTTTACAAGATTTCTGTAAAAAGCCGTTGACAGAGGTGTAGTGCGAGGAGCGCACGGAACTCTGGGTAGAGAATGGAATTAGGACATGCCTTATTCCAAAAATCAGCTCTTTGGACGAATAAGGCATGTCCTAATTCGTTCCGCTTTTAACATTGATTGACAAGCCTAAAAACAAAACAAAACATGTAACGTAGTCTGCGTTGTAGATTAGTGTAGCTGTAGTGCTAGATGCATTCATATGTAGTTTTTGTTATTATTCTCTGTTAATATTGGCCACATTATGTAAAAAAAAAAAAATCGTTTGTCCTGAAGAAGGAACAGGTCATCCCGAAAATTTGACAATCTGGTTGTTCGTGTCGTTGGTCATTTTAGTGCTTTTTATAATTTTTTGTACTTGACCTTGTATCCATGTTGTGGATCCGACACTTTTAGGTATTAGGTGTTGTTGGAATTTAGTGCTTTTATATATGATATATATATATATATATATATATATGTGTGTGTGTGTGTGTGTGTGTGTGTGTGAAGTCACAGAAAATTTCACTTTATTTGGATACCCACTTCCGCCCCTACCCGGGGTTGAACTCACGACCTACGGAACCAAATCTCCGAGCAGCATGTAACCAGCGCGCTAGACCGCTCGACCATCTAAAACTTGCTTTCAATGACGATGGACTTCTCGCCACGCTGTCATACGCTACACGGTCATTGAGAATGGAAATGGGAGACAGTTATTTAACGAACATTTAAGAGGATCATACATGATACACATTACATTTGAAATATTCTATATAAAGCAATGAACTCTTAAATGAACATAACTGCCCTAAGTGAAGAAATATTTAATATAAAGCACAGAAAATTTCACTTTATTTGGATACCCATTTCCGCCCTTACCCGGGGTTGAACTCACGACCTGCTAGGAGATTTGGTTCCGCAGGTCGTGGGTATATATATATATCTATCTATCTATAGATAAAGTCAAAAAATGAAATCCAAGGCTCAAACTTTTAACTAGATAAAAGTTTGAGTATTGGATTTTATTTTTTTTTACTTTATTCTACTCCGATACCAAGAAAAAAGATTATTATTATCATTATATATATATATATATATATATATATATATATATATATACATGTATATATACATGTATATATATATATATATATATATATATATATATATATATATATATATATATATATATATATATATATAATATCACAAAGCCGATAGATTATACTCGACTAGCTTCTTCATTTCTTTCTGAGTATATCCTCCAATTTATTCCTGACGAATTGAAGAGACTAGTCGAGTGTACGTTTATACTATATCGGCTTTGTGATATTTTTTATACTACTACTTGTGAAGATTTTTTCTATGCCTATTAAACTTATCTATCTATCTATCTATCTATCTCTCTCTATATATATATACTATAAGATTGCATACCGTAATCCAGGTTGATATATATATATATATATATACTATAAGATTACATACCGTAATCCAGGTTGAGAAATAAAAATACGATCCAACACTGATTTACACGGAGAGACATTTTCACGATCAATTTAGATGTGAATGTTGACTATCATCACTATAAATCATACTATAAGGCATATATCAAACATACTTCCTTCTCAACATTATCGGATTTTCCTATGTAGAGACAGGATGTTGCTTCGTAAAACGAATGTTCTATTTTTAATATTTCAAGGAAAACTAGTTCTAATTGTAACGGGGACCGTTACAGATGTTCCCCAAACCTCCCCCAATTAAAAAGTGGTGTCCTTGTGAATCTATAGGAAAACATCATTTTATTTTAGCCTTTAATTACATGTAGTACGTTCAATATGGTCATTTCAGTACCAAGAAATGAAAGAAAGCGTTGCACGTGCATACACGCTCACGCGTGTACGATTCCGAATTTTTGTTTATGTCGTTCAACAGGCATTTGTATCATATACCCACAGTATGAATTTCATAACATTTCCACCACATATAAGGAAGTTATAGCGATTTCAAAATCGTCCAATCAGAATTCAGCACACGTGCATGCAGGTGCTGAGCAGTAATTCTAACCACAGCAATTTGTAAGGAGTACCAAGACACATCTAAAACCCTAATATCAATAGAATTTGATGAAAAACAAAAACGTTATCGTTCTTTAAATATTGAACATTTGAAAAACGTTGCACGCGCATGCGCGTGTGCGTTGGCATTTTTTGTTACACCAAAATATAGATACACATATTGTCTACGTATGCTGTGAATATCATCTCATTCGCTTCATAAATAAGATAGTTACAGACGTTTTAGTACTATCCAATCAAAATGAAGCGCACGTGCATGCGCGTGCAAATTGGTAATTTTGACCATGCAAATCAGTTAAGGGTCTCAATATCTACTTATGATATGAATATCAAGCCATTTCAATGAAGAACAAAAAAGTTAGACTGATTCCAAAGTTAGAGTACAAATTTTGTAATGCACGTGCACGCGCATGCGTGCGCGTGCAGACAAAATAAATATCATTTTTGATATCTACAAATGATATACTACCATCATATTTAGGTTTCATATCGATCCCTTTAATATTCTGATTTTCCATTTTTTGTACCAAAATTGCAGTGCATGTGCGCGCGCGTGCATGCACGTGCAGACAAAATGACTATCACTATGCACATCTACAAACGCTATACTATCATCCTGGAAAGTTTCATATCGATCCCTTTTGTAGTTTCTGAGAACACTACCGGACAAAAAAGTACCGGAGAAAAAGAATAATAACTAGACACGATCTCGTTGCGAGCAGCGAGTAGGTCTTCCGTCCGATTTGTTGATGCACTCGGAGTTAAAAAAAAAAAAAAAAGACAAATGAGTCCCAATTTAGTTTCCGACTTTAAGACACTTTAGATATAATCAATTTTTCATATCATAAGCTTCTGAAGCAAAGTTGCGGTGAAATTCGTTTGAAATTCGACTCTCCAGGCGAGCCATAAGGCCCGCGGGCCTATTTCTTGATGTCATTTGTTAGCCCTCTATAGACTCAACAACTTTAGTTCTATATGTCTTTACAAAATATTTACCTGTAAAAAGTTATTGAGATCGACCGATATCGACAAAAAATCGACTCTACAGGCGAGCCATAAGGCCCGCGGGCCTATTTCTTGATGTCATTTGTTAGCCCTCTATAGACTCAACAACTTTAGTTCTATATGTCTTTACAAAATATTTACCTGTAAAAAGTTATTGAGATCGACCGATATCGACAAAAAATCGACTCTACAGGCGAGCCATTAGGACCATAGGCCTATTTCTTGATATCAATCGATAGATCTCGATAAACTGAACAACTTTTGTTCAATATGTCCTTACAAAATATTTACCAGTTACAAGTTTTTGAAATCGACTGATATCGACAAAAATCGACTCTACAGGCGAGCCATGAGGCCCACAGACCCATTTTTTGATATTGATCGATAGGTTATGACACATTGAACAACTTTTGTTCAATAATGCTTTTCAAAAAATATGTCGTTTTAAAGATATGAGGCGTCAAATATTTACGATTTTGGCCCTTAAAATCTCTAATTACGTAACATATGACCTACTTTTTGATTTGATAAGATCAAGCTCGTTGAGATGAACATTTCCGTTTCTACAACTTATTATAAAATATTAATAGTTTCTGAGATATTCTCAAAAACATTTGGACCCTTCTGAACCCCTAATTTAAAGGGCCAGCCCGTTTTGCTTGATATCGTAAGAAAGGCCTTGTCATTTAAAACATTTTTTGCTCAACAAGTATTTAGAAATTCTTTACCGTTCTCGAGTTATCTCTACAAGAAATATTTAGGGGCCAAACTGTAGCTCCCTAACGGGGCCACATAGGGAAAAAACGAAATGTACGTATTGTTTAGATTATCATTCTGAACAACTTTTGTTCAATAATGCTTTTCAAAATATTTGTCGTTTTCAAGATATGAGGCGTCAATTATTTATGATTTTGGCCCTTAAAATCCCTTATTACGTAACATATGACCTACTTTTTGATTTGATAAGAACAAGCTCGTTTAGATGAACATTTCCGCTTCAATGACTTATTACAAAATATTAATAGTTTCTGAGATATTCTCATAAACCTTTGGACCCTTCTGGGCCCCTAATTTAAAGGGTCAGCCCCTTTTGCTTGATATTGTAAGAAAGGTCATGACATTTCAAACATTTTTTGTTCAACAAGTATTTAGAAATTCTTGACCGTTCTGGAGTTATTTCTAGAAGTAATTTTTAGGGGCCAAACTGTAGCTCCCTAACGGGGCCACATAGGGTAAAAACGAAATATGCATATTGTTCAGATCATCATTCTGAACAACTTTTGTCCTTTATTGCTTTTCAAAATATTTGTCGTTTTCGAGATACAAGGGGTAAAAAATTTATGGTTTTGGCCCTTAAAATCCCTTATTACGTAACATATGACCTAAATTTTTATCTGAATAGATTTGGATAGTTGAGATGAACATTTTTTGTTCTTTGACTTATACCAAAATATTAACGATTTTTGAGATATTTGATCTAGACTTTGAGCCCTTCTAGATCCCTAATTTAAGGGGCTAGCCCCTAAATCTTGATATTTTCGAAAAGATCTTGTAAATGTGCACATTTTTTGTTCTTTGACTTATACCAAAATATTAACGATTTTTGAGATATTTGATCTAGACTTTGAGCCCTTCTAGATCCCTAATTTAAGGGGCTAGCCCCTAAATCTTGATATTTTCGAAAAGATCTCGTAAATGTGCACAACTTTTGTTCTACATGTCTTAACAAAATATTTGCAAGAAAAAAGATATTGGAGATGAAAGGTCAAAAATCGCCGAAATCGGCGAAAAATTTTGGCATCCATTTTTTCAGGTCCAGGCGAGCATTTAGGCAAATCGCCTCCGGTAAAATCGAATCCCCCACAAATCTTCTAAAATGTTTACTCTATCTTGTGTAGAAATTTCAAGACTCTAGCTTCAAAACTAACGGAGGAGATGTGTGGACAACAAGGCCCTTCAAAAAGTCACTAAAAGAGAGATAACTCCTGACCGGAAGTGACGTCAAGCACGAAATTTTGCAAGCAAAGTCTCGTCACCAAAAGACATCTTTCCTGAAAATTTCGTGAAAATCGATCGAGAAATGGCTGAGAAAAACGCTTGTACTACCAAGGAAAATAATAATAATAATAATAAAAACTAGACACGATCTCGTTGCGAGCAACGAGTAGGTCTTCCGTCCGATTTGTTGATGCACTCGGAGTTAAAAAAAAAAAAAAGAAGACAAATGAGTCCCAATTTAGTTTCCGACTTTAAGACACTTTAAATATAATCAATTTTTCATATCATAAGCTTCTGAAGCAAAGTTGCGGTGAAATTCGTTTGAAATTCGACTCTCCAGGCGAGCCATAAGGCCCGCGGGCCTATTTCTTGATGTCATTTGTTAGCCCTCTATAGACTCAACAACTTTAGTTCTATATGTCTTTACAAAATATTTACCTGTAAAAAGTTATTGAGATCGACCGATATCGACAAAAAATCGACTCTACAGGCGAGCCATTAGGACCATAGGCCTATTTCTTGATATCAATCGATAGATCTCGATAAACTGAACAACTTTCGTTCAATATGTCCTTACAAAATATTTACCAGTTACAAGTTTTTGAAATCGACTGATATCGACAAAAATCGACTCTACAGGCGAGCCATGAGGCCCACAGACCCATTTTTTGATATTGATCGATAGGTTATGACACATTGAACAACTTTTGTTCAATAATGCTTTTCAAAAAATATGTCGTTTTAAAGATATGAGGCGTCAAATATTTACGATTTTGGCCCTTAAAATCTCTAATTACGTAACATATGACCTACTTTTTGATTTGATAAGATCAAGCTCGTTGAGATGAACATTTCCGTTTCTACAACTTATTATAAAATATTAATAGTTTCTGAGATATTCTCAAAAACATTTGGACCCTTCTGAACCCCTAATTTAAAGGGCCAGCCCGTTTTGCTTGATATCGTAAGAAAGGCCTTGTCATTTAAAACATTTTTTGCTCAACAAGTATTTAGAAATTCTTTACCGTTCTCGAGTTATCTCTACAAGAAATATTTAGGGGCCAAACTGTAGCTCCCTAACGGGGCCACATAGGGAAAAAACGAAATGTACGTATTGTTTAGATTATCATTCTGAACAACTTTTGTTCAATAATGCTTTTCAAAATATTTGTCGTTTTCAAGATATGAGGCGTCAATTATTTATGATTTTGGCCCTTAAAATCCCTTATTACGTAACATATGACCTACTTTTTGATTTGATAAGAACAAGCTCGTTTAGATGAACATTTCCGCTTCAATGACTTATTACAAAATGTTAATAGTTTCTGAGATATTCTCATAAACCTTTGGACCCTTCTGGGCCCCTAATTGAAAGGGTCAGCCCCTTTTGCTTGATATCGTAAGAAAGGTCATGACATTTCAAACATTTTTTGTTCAACAAGTATTTAGAAATTCTTGACCGTTCTGGAGTTATTTCTAGAAGTAATTTTTAGGGGCCAAACTGTAGCTCCCTAACGGGGCCACATAGGGTAAAAACGAAATATGCATATTGTTCAGATCATCATTCTGAACAACTTTTGTTCTTCATTGCTTTTCAAAATATTTGTCGTTTTCGAGATACAAGGGGTAAAAAATTTATGGTTTTGGCCCTTAAAATCCCTTATTACGTAACATATGACCTCAATTTTTATCTGAATAGATTTGGATAGTTGAGATGAACATTTTTTGTTCTTTGACTTATACCAAAATATTAACGATTTTTGAGATATTTGATCTAGACTTTGAGCCCTTCTAGATCTCTAATTTAAGGGGCTAGCCCCTAAATCTTGATATTTTCGAAAAGATCTTGTAAATGTGCACATTTTTTGTTCTTTGACTTATACCAAAATATTAACGATTTTTGAGATATTTGATCTAGACTTTGAGCCCTTCTAGATCCCTAATTTAAGGGGCTAGCCCCTAAATCTTGATATTTTCGAAAAGATCTCGTAAATGTGCACAACTTTTGTTCTACATGTCTTAACAAAATATTTGCAAGAAAAAAGATATTGGAGATGAAAGGTCAAAAATCGCCGAAATCGGCGAAAAATTTTGGCATCCATTTTTTCAGGTCCAGGCGAGCATTTAGGCAAATCGCCTCCGGTAAAATCGAATCCCCCACAAATCTTCTAAAATGTTTACTCTATCTTGTGTAGAAATTTCAAGACTCTAGCTTCAAAACTAACGGAGGAGATGTGTGGACAACAAGGCCCTTCAAAAAATCACTAAAAGAGAGATAACTCCTGACCGGAAGTGACGTCAAGCATGAAATTTTGCAAGCAAAGTCTCGTCACCAAAAGACATCTTTCCTGAAAATTTCGTGAAAATCGATCGAGAAATGGCTGAGAAAAACGCGTGTACTACCAAG